>NW_027069547.1:553812-586312 GCF_002906115.3 Quercus suber
GGGGGGGGGGGGGGGGGGGGGGGGGGGGGGGGGGGGGGGGGGGGGGGGGGGGGGGGGGGGGGGGGGGGGGGGGGGGGGGGGGGGGGGGGGGGGGGGGGGGGGGGGGGGGGGGGGGGGGGGGGGGGGGGGGGGGGGGGGGGGGGGGGGTCTAGGTAGTGTATGAAGTTATTATCCCTTTTGTGATCTCCGGTTTAGCTATCTCTTTCTATCAACCAACTTTATTTGAGAGCTTGTCAAATATATATCACATATATGTGATGATTTGTATATATATACATACAACCATACTTTCTAAACAATATTTTTCTGGGTAAAAGAAAAGTACTATTGACAGATTCCTATCCTACAAGTGGTGTAAACTTGTAAGGATAATTAGTCACTTGTAAGGATAATCAGTAAGGTGGTAGAGTTGTTGTATCCTAGGGGTGGCATGCACAATGTTATTTGTCTACTATACCAAAAATCTCATAGATGGCATGTATCACCTCAAAGTAGTGACATAGTCCATGCTTCAACTCCACCATCTAAAAACATTCATAATTTGACGATAATTTGCTTCTGATGTTATGAGATTAATTTGAAGCATCCTCGAGGTAATATCTCTCAACTATTTTCTAATTTTATGGTAAATTCTAATTTATGTAATATGTGATTATTTTATTGATATTTTGAAGTTTATGTATTTATCAATTATTGTTCTTAGGAACAACACATCTAATTGATTGATTTTTTTTTTAAACTTAATTTCTTTTATTCTTCTTTATTTAAACTAGTGTGTAGCCCTGTGCATATGCATGGGTACAATTAAAAACAATCATGATTATATATTTTTTTCTAAAAGATTCAAATTATACATAGTATTGGCTTGCACTTTTTTTAAATCATACATTTTTTTTTTAGAAAAGATTCAAATTATACATAGTATTAGCTTGCACTTTTTGTAAATCATACATTTCTAAAATATGTAATGATTTCTCATTATATATATACTAGCATAAATAAATTACAATTACACACATATGTGGATTCAAATTATACTCTCTCTTTCTCTCTCTCTCTCTCTCTCTCTCTCTCTCTCTCTCTCTCTCTTTTATTTTTTTTTATTTTAATTTATTTTGGATATACACATGAGTTTACTCTTTCTTTTTTCCTTTTTCTTTTTATTGAGTTTTTGATGATTTATTCATATTAGACCCTTCGTCTTTTGCATCTCATTAACTCTATAAAGAAGAAAAATGGTCAGATAAGAATTTGTGTGGATTTTCGGGATCTCAATAAAGCTTGTCCAAAGAATGAATTCCCACTTCCTAATATTGATATTCTAGTAGACTTAATAGCTGGTCATGAGCGTTTTTCCTTTATAGATGGTTATAGTGGGTATAATCAGATCTTTATGGACCCAGTAGATGCCCTGAAAACTGCTTTTAGGACATCTTTTGGGAATTACTTCTATAGGGTGATGCCTTTTGGATTAAAGAATGCAGGTGCAATGTACCAAAGAACTATGACCTTGATCTTTGGTGATATACTGCATAAGTAGGTGGATGATTACGTTGATGATCTTGTGGTAAAAGCGAAGAATCCTATTGAGCATTTTGTGCACCTGAGACAAGTCCTTGAAAGATATAGGGAGCATAACTTGAGGATGAATCCCTCTAAGTGTGCCTTCGGGGTATTTTCAGGGAAATTCTTGGGATTTCTTGTTCATCACAGAGGGATAGATTTGGACCCTACAAAGGTTGAAATAATAACTACCCTCAATCCTCTTACAACTTTAAAGGAGTTGAGAAGTTTCGTGAGAAAAGTTTCTTATTTGAGAAGATTCATTCCAGGCCTAGATGAAATTTTAAAACCTCTCATGGAGCAGACAAAGAAAGGAGTAGCTTTTGTATGGTGTGATCAATGCCAAAAGGAATTCAAGAAAATTCAGATGATATTGGTGGATCACCACACTATGGTAGCCCCCATACCTAGGAAACCCTTGGTATTGTACATAGCTAATACGGAGCAATCCTTGGGAGCATTATTAGCTCAGGAGCAGGAAGGGGTAGAGAAGCAAGTGTATTAAATTAGAAGACTTAGGAAGGGACCGGAGTTAAGATACTCAACTGCTGAGAAAGTATGTTTGTCTTTAGCATTTGCTGTAATGAAGTTCAACCTTTATTTTCTAGGATATCATGTGCAATTGGTGACTAATAGTAATACTGTAAAGTATCTCTTGACATGTCCTCAATTATTAGGAAGAATGGCGCAATGGGCCATCTTGACATCATGCCTTGATATTGAATGCATACGACTAACCGCCATCAAAGGCCAGACAATAGCTGATCTGCTGGCTAATTTTCCTAGGGTAAGTGATTTTTTACCCCCTCAATAGGAAATTATGGTGACAAAGGAGTAGGAGTGGTCAATGTATTTGGATAGGTCATTTATGTTTCAAGGAGGAGGGATAAGAGTAGTCTTAAAGTCACCAGGGGAAGAGCATACGTTTGCCTATAAACTACACTTTCCTTGCTCTAATAATGAAGCAGAATATGAAGCCTTGTTGGTGGGGCTAAAGGCTGCCAGAAGGTTAGGCATAAAGAGGTTGAAGGTATTTGGTGACTCTGAGTTGGTAATAAGATAGGTTGAGGGAATTTATGGAGTAAAGAATCCTAGTTTGGTTGCTTACAGAGCTACGGTGCAAAGGATCATAGAACACTTTACTTTCATAGAATACAAAGTGGTTAACAGAGGTGAAAACAAGCTTGCCAACTCATTAGCTACCTTAGCCATTAAGTCTGTATTGAATAAAGAAAAGATGACACTCCGAGTTGAGAAACAACCTGGTTTAGTTCAAGATGAGCTATGTTTCCCTCAAGATTGGCAAGAACCTTTATTGAGAATAATGACCCAAGCGAAGTATGTTGGGTTAGAGTTACCAGCAAATATGAAAGACTTCCTCAGGATCAACAAGGATTTTTTTCTTAGGGGAGCAGAAGGTTTGTTAATGAGATGTGCCTCAAGGTAGGAGGGACTAACTATAGTGTGGCAAACCTTAGGGTGATGGTAGAACGGCCAAATCACAAGCTATAGGAGCTTTACTCTTTTCTCTAGTCTACGACATAGAGGCTGTTATCCAAATAGATTTAGTAAGGCCAGCAGTGAAATTGGCAGAGATTATAGGAATACCCAGAGAACACACTTTGGAAATTATGGAGGAAATGCATGATAATGCTACCTCTCATAACCGCCTTTATTAGGCTAACATGAAGACTAGGCATGAAGGCCAAGTTAGAGAAAGAAAGTTTCAAGTGGGAGAACTTGTTTGGAAAGCTGCCCCACATGTATGCGGAGTTGTTGGAGCTGTTAAACATAAGTTTTCTCCAAAATGGGAAGGACATACATTGTAGAGGAAGCGCGTGTAACAAGACATTATTGGCTAAAGGATCAAGTAGGTATAAAGGTGTATAGCCTCATTAACAGAGCTCACCTTAAGAAATATCATACTTAACCTTGTAAAAACATCTTTTGTGGCCATTATGTCAAAAATGATTTTGTGTTTTACAAAACTCATACTATTATAAACAAAGATTTATATGCAAATACTGCCACTTTGTTCCAACGCCAAGAGTGTGGCAAACCTTGGGGTGATGGTAGACTGGTTTTATAAGAGCTTAACACTCTAAGGACAATAGCATAGTTCCTAAAGTATTTTCACAACCATATTTGTAAAAAAGCAACAGGTACGAAAGTTTTGACTTGAAATCTTCCCCAAGAGCGTTGCAAGTCAAAAGTAAAGTGATCTAGGTGAGAGTACAAAGTTCCTAGAAAATATGGAGCAAGAGGGAAAGATTGTCCTCTAGCTAGTTTAATGGCTAAAGGGAAGTGTCTACTTAGAATCTTTTCATGAGGATATCCCTCAAACAGATGGCGAGAAAGTAAAAAGGCAATAAAGGTTTCAAGTTCATAAGAACTAAAGTTACCTTTTCCCACGACAAAGTTAGTGTCTTCCTTCAGGGATTCTCAATTGGCTTCCTTATCCATGCCATTAGCATACTCCCTCCAAAAGTATCTGATCCATCCCTAGAAGTTGGCTCTGGAACCTTTGTCTCCACCAACATTGGTATCTTCTGGTACTTTCTCGCTGAGGGCTTTCCCTTTCCTTGCTGCTTTCAGAACTGGTCTCTTTAAAGTTTTCTTTACTGCATCCTTAAGGAACTTCACGGCTTTAGACTCATTAGGAGATAAAGAGATGTTGACTACCTGACCATCTTCGAACAGGGGAAGTCTTAACATCTCATAGACATCTTCTGGATATAGTGATTTCTTGACACCCTATGAAGAATGTATGAGTAACGGAGTTCCATTGGTACAGGAGAGAAAGCAAACTTTCACTATCCTTACTAATCTCTAGATTAGAGAATACAAGAATGGTCTCTACAAGCTTTACACTCTGCAAGATGTCCATGAAGGGAGGATGAGACAACACTCTTCGACACCAGCTTCTCCAACCTCTAGAAACTGAAGTGTGAGATTTGAAAACCACATCTATGGTGGGAGCAAATTCCCCTCTACAAGTATCGAGTCTGGGAATATGCTTCAATTCTAGATCCATGGTCAGAAGATTATCAGGTTCCTTACATGCTGTGTAGGGAAGATCTTTAGAGCAAGGAGTTGAGTCCTAATAGAGACTTTTATTGAATAGGTAATCTTCAAAGAAAGGAGGGATGATTCTCTGTTCTTTTACAGAAGGATTTACATCTCTTCCTAGACGGGGTTTGTTACCTTTTGAAGTGGAAGGTTTTGAGAATTTGATCATACACCATGTTTCACACCCACAATTTGATTTATGAGGAGAACTTTGGGTTTTGGCTTGAAAAAGGAGAAGAAGAAGATAAGGTAAAAAGGAGAAAAATAAGGAAGGGAAATATTTGTTTTTCCTTTTATACCTTGAGAAGCTAATGTTTTCCCTCCAAAAGAGATTGTTCAAAAGGGAGACATCTTTTCAAAATTGACACATGTCAGCATAGGGAAGAAACTGAATTTCTAATAAAGAGTGGCAGTTGATGGTGCTAAAATCAAGAAAACTGCCTTTATAGTCAAAGGGCAAAGGCGCGACCCTTTACTAATAGATATGGTTTAATTCATTGCATTTCACATTTTGTTAATTGACATGTTTATCCTTATGTGTTGTGTGGAAATTTGATATATGATAAAATAAACATAAAATACAACATAAAAGAAAACAATGAACATGTCATAAATAACTTTTCTTTCTTTCATATATTTTTGTGTTAAAGTTTTTTTTTTTTTTCAAAACAGAAAAGAGGGATTTACATGATTTGGCCCCTATGGCCTATCACTTCTTTTCTCAAAAGAAACACAAAATCTATAATCAAAATAAGAAAGATAAAGTTTCTTTTACAACTTAAGCCAAAAGATGGCTAAACAAAATAAACATAATAAATAAATAAATAAATAAAACAACAACAACAACAAAAGAAGAAAAAAAAAACAACAGCAGGTTCAATGATGAGCAGCTCAAGGAGACCTTGGTGCATAGGCATCCGTGTCATCCCCAAAGTCCTCTTGGAAATAATTCGGAGCCAGATACTCCATATCCACTTCATCATCCTCATCCTCTTCGCCTTCATTATCCCCCGAGTTGGAGCCATCAAAAGAGCCTCTAGAAGAGCTGTTAGAAGAGTCTGCCTCCTTATAGTCAAAAGCCCTGAAGCATTAGACTCCAAGCTTGACCGACCAAGCCTTCGTCTTCTCCTACGGTGAGTGGGAGCATCCATGAATGCAGCAATCATTGCCTCCTTAGCATCATCTTTGGCCCTTAGCCGAAGTTCCTCCTAGTTCTCCTCCTCCTCATCGCTCCAATCAAAAGGAGCAACCTCCTCGAGAATGAAGACTTGAAGAGGTAGAGGATGAATGGGAAAAGGGAGAAGAGGGTGCGCAGGGCTTGGTGGTAGGGAAGGAGTATGGTCACTAGAAGAACTCTCAAAGGAGCTTGAGGAGTGCTGTGGGGAGTTGATCATCAGAAGAAGAGTTTGACATTTTTTTTTCATAGAGGTTAAGGTTTTTGAAAGAAAATCAGAAATATACAAAAGGAATGAAGGTTGAAAAAGAAACATTCCCTATTTAAATCATCCACTACAGTTAAGTGAAGAGACATGACATTTATGAGGAGTAATGCCAAAATGTAAGAAACAAAGAGTCACCAAAACAACTAGAAGCACCCTTTTGAGCCATGTGTCCATTTTGAACATCACAAGGCATGATTACTAGAGTGTTAATGCTTGAACCAATGTGACTATCAAAGGCCTTTGCCATTAAAGGCCATTGACAGTCAGTGAGCTAATGTACATAACACTACTAAGGCATGGGAGAATGCGTAAGTGGTTAAATCTAGACTCTACACGTGGAGCAACTGTGAAGAAAAGGGGAGAAAGTGTTGGCTAAGATATTTTTTCTTGGTATGTGCTAAAGGCATGATTGCCATGGGAAGGAAGTGAGATTTACACCTAACACAGTACTCAAGCACTAACCAAAAAGGGACATAGTGACTTTTCAAGGTTTAGGACTGTGACGACACCCCTTATTGGTTGTATAAGGTTGATTTATTCAATCATTAGTTGGTTTTATTTCGTGCCAAATTTGCATGTAATTCAACATTTAGAAATTCTATATGAACGGTTTTAGACCCCTTAAACACACACAGATTGCGTAGCCTAGATTAATTAGCCAAGTTGTTACTTAGTCAAATTAAGCAATTCTAGGTTAAAACAATCAGACAATCATATCAAGAATAATAATGCAGCGGAAAATAAATAACACAAGATATGATCACCCAGGAAACCACACGGTAAAAACCTGGGGAGGATTTGACCCACCGATCCTCAAGGCTAACCTGAATTCACTATGAAAGAATTGAAGTTCGTACAAAAGGACTACAAGCTCCCCGCTCGACTTCCTAATGCTACCCACCAGTAGAACTTCCTGACACGACCACGCGCAGGCTCCGAATCCACGGACTACTTCTTTCTTGAATTCTTCAATCAGCTACAAGCTCCCCGCTTGCTTTTCTTTTAAGTTCCAATGGTTGCAACAGTAATGATCTTCAAGATGTTGAAATCATCTCCACCATGAAAACCCTAAGTTTTGTGTAAAGGAAAGCTCCTCAAAGATCTCACACGAGATTCACACAAAACAGCAATGTATGAGCAACAATACAATATGGACAACCTTCAAAAACGTGGCTAGGGTTTTGTTTATATACCTAGGGTAAAAACATAAAACCCTAAACGTTTAATGAAGTAGGGCTGAGTTGGAAATTCTGCAGAAAATTCAACCTGTGCGATTTTCGATCGATCGAGTCTATTCTTCGATCGATCGAGCCAGGCCGAGAGTCCCAAGTACTTCTGCAGCCACTCGATTCCAACTTTACAATATTAAACCAACTTTGAGCAAGTCTAAATAAGACTAAATACAATGTTTTGATCATGGTTTGCCAACATTACAAATTAGAGTTCTAAATACATAAAATCCTAAGACCTTAGAACCTAACAAACTCCCCCTTTGGCAATCCGTGACAAAACCCTAATTAACAGCTCAAAGTTTTACAAATAAAAAGCCCTTTACAAAGATAATGCTCATAAAATTCAATTCAGCCTAACTACTATCCATAGTTGCAAGTGTAGACAGCAGCTTAGTTGAATCAACCTGTATAATCCTGAAATA
The DNA here is from genome assembly GCF_002906115.3 of Quercus suber. Classification (NCBI taxonomy): domain Eukaryota; kingdom Viridiplantae; phylum Streptophyta; class Magnoliopsida; order Fagales; family Fagaceae; genus Quercus; species Quercus suber. The sequence continues at coordinate 561,541 of NW_027069547.1, forward strand.
CTCAACAAACGCATAAACGCATGTGTGACAGTAAAGAGTAAAACAACAGGTATAACATTCTTGTAAGATCCACACAACACAAAATAAAGACATATAAAAATGAACAAGTCATAAATATAAATCAATACGCAGTGAATCATAAAGCAACAAGAATCAATAAAAAATATCATGTATATCAATCAATGTTACTCCCCCTAACATGAATATCCCCAAAAATGATATACAAAGTGAAGCACATAGATACAATCTAAAACTCCACAAGCTCCTCTAAATCAAAAAAAATCTCCCCCTAACTACAAAAACTCTACTACAAGTCAAAACTCCACTCCCCCTTTTTGTGACGGAATGCCAAAGGGCAATCACAAGTCGCCATCAAAAGGAGGTGGTGAGGGTGAATGAAGACGCGCAAGATCAGCTCGGAGAGCACGCATCTCATCCAGCAAGTCCACCAAAATCTGACCATGAGCCTGCTGAACAGTCATGACAGTCTCCAAAGTACGACGAACATCAAAGTCGGCCGAAGGAGGTGGAGGAACATCAGCAGCAGCAGCATCATCACCAACAGGAATAGGAATATCCTCACCAGCCATACCTGCAGAAGAAGAAGGAGGAGGTGCACTACTAGAGGGCTCAGATCTAGGGTGTTTAGAACCAGCTCGAAGATGAGCGGCCCTCTGTCTAAGAAAAGACGCACCTAAAGGTCCTATCACATGGACGGGCTCAGAGGAAGGAAAGTCATCAAGACCAAGAAAGAGAAGAATCCTATGAATGAAAATAGGATGAACAAGAGCATGAGCAGTAGATGAACTCCTATAAACTTCGTTCAAAGAACGAAGAAAAAGATGGGGAAAACTAATAGGAGCATCAGTAACAAGAGCGTACAGAAAAACACACCTCTCAAGAGGAATGGTGTGAACATGGGAAATAGGCCAGATCGAATGACAAGCTATCCGAAAGAACAGATAGTGCAACCCAGAGAGCTCAGCAGAAGTGATCCGAGGATCAGAACCCCACTGGACAGTAGTACCAGTGACGTATGACAAAACATCGCTAATCTCGGGAGACTCATCATAAGGATAGACAGGATGCTGGACCAAAGGTACCCCTAGAGCATCAGCCACTACCCGAGGAGTAATGGTGTACTCTACGCCTCGTATCCAACTCTTAACTAGAGTGTTGGAATCATAGACGCGGATAGAGATGTTCGAATAGAACTCTCTAATCAAGGCAGAAGGTGGAGGAGGATCAGAAACATCCACCAAGGGTAACCAACCCCGACGCTCAAAATTTGCCCTAATGGCAGGATCAAGCTCATCTAACAGCACAGAACGCTCAGCCCAAATCTTTCTCTTAACGGTCAGTTTCTCAAAAGTCTCTTGGTTTTCCTCACTCGGAAACCTCTCACTATCAAAGGATGGAGGGGGTGAAGGAGAAGGTGAGGGAACACTCCTACGGGCTCTAGTTTTCCTAGGCATAGTGCTAAGGAAAGGACAGAGACACAAAGAGAAAAACACAAAGAAACAAGAGAAAACAAAACCAAGGGCAGACTGCAAATTAGCACAATAAATAATATAGAACAAAAATCTATATGATGCATGAACAATAAAATGTTGTGATGCATGATCTAAATGCAGTGACAAATTAAGTTTAATTGAGAGTAATTGGACAAAATTGGCTTGAACAAGGAATTTCTATCAAAAATCCCAAAAATTTGAAAAACCACTTGAAAATTTTGCAACAAATTGATGAATTGAGCATTACAAAACACAGCACATAGATTATAATGCTTAATTACACCAACACAACAAGCCAATTTCATCAAATTCTACCCAATTTAACAAAAGCCCCAATTCGGATCAAGAACAAACCCTAGAATTTTCAATTTTTCACAAAACACAAAATTGATCAAATTAACCACCAAGGATCATTAATATAATGTGTCCCCACAAAAACCCAATGATCAATTTCATAAAATAAGGTTTGAATCAACAGAAAATCCAAAAAGAATCAAGTCCGAAAATTACCCTTAAATGCATGGATTTATGCATGAAATAATGAAAATAACATCAAAAGGAAGGGCAAAAGAGTCTTACCGGCTTGAGGAAAGAGAGATTTTGCAAAAACAACGGAGGAAAACGACAAAAATCCTGAGGTGTGGAGCCTTGCCAACGCGGAGAGAGAGAAAAGTTTGAAAAAAATTTTGAATAGAACCTTTGAAAAAGTCAGAACTGAACTTTTAAAAAGCTTTTCCACGATATTCGATCGATCGAAAATTACATTCGATCGATCGAAAAGCACAGTCATTTTAAGACAAATGAGAGCACTTTTTCGATTGATCGAAAAATAGGTTGGATCGATCGAAATGGGCAGAGGCTCACTAAATTTTGGAAAAATCACAGTTTTTGAAAGACACAAGCCGAATTTTGAAAATAACTCCTCAAAGCATTAAATTGAAGAAACAAAATGCATGAGTATGAGATGGAATGCTTTTTCAAAAACCCAAAATTTTGAACCCAATATTCTTAAACAAATTGCAATCAACCTCCCATTATATTTTCTCAAGCAACAAATATGTTGTGCATAAATCTCAAGATATTTTCAAACTTGGTTGGTCAGACCAAAAACACACACTAGCATGTACAGTGTTTAACAAAGAGTAACTTGTGTCGTGTGTGATACTAGCAAAAACTTGAGATACATGTGAGGTGATATGTGAATAGCAATCAATCACAAAGTCTACAAAATTCATCACATAGAATTCAAAAGAGACTATCACCTAAAGAGTTACATCCTATAACTCCCACATCTCCTAGAACAAAAGCTTGCAATCATGTAAGTTTCTTGTATTTTTGCCTCTTATTTGCATGAGATGGCATTCAGCCTAATAGTACACACCGGTTTGAATTAAGTGAATTGGCATCAAGCCTAATAGTACACACCAGTTTTAATTTATTTTGAGGCTACACCTTATGTTCTTTTTGTGCATGTGCTACACTTTCTCGAGCACAGAATCTTATGATATGCACTAAGGTGTTCATGATTGGCTAGTGAACAGTGGTGAGATGGTTATTTATGCCTTTCTCAAAAGGATCAAGTCCGACAGTCAAATAACATGTGACTTCAAGATTAAGACAAAGTGATAAACACCATAAACATCTTTCCCACACAACATGCACTACAAAGCTCAAACTAGTAAAGTGCAATAAAGTAAGCTCATCCAAGCTAAACAAGGTACATAAGACATGTTATGTGTAAATAAATTGACCAACCTTGTTTTTCAAAAATCAAGAACATTATGTTCAACATAAATTTTGCTTCCTTCTTTTCCTTTTTTTTTTTTTTTTTTTTTTTTTTTTTATTTAAAGGAAAACAAATAAATCCTAGAATGAAATGCATGAATGTAATGCAATGCAAGTCCTAGAACAAAGAAAACACAAAAAAAAAAAAAAACAATGGTCACAAAAGAATAGAGCAATGAAGCACAAGGACCATGTCAGAAAGACTCAAGTATTTCGAGTCTTTTGCATCCAAAACTTTTTAGATGCACCATGAGCATTGGAGTTCTTATTCACATTTGAGTGATTCCCAACTCCATGATTGGAATAAAGGTTTAACACCTTTACCAATTCACCAATTAATGCCATAGGATCTTGTGCTTGAGGCACAGGCACTTTTGGTTTATTTGCTCTCTTATCAGCTTGAAGCTTGTAACAGTTAGGACGAATATGTCCAGACTTACCACAATAATGACAAACCCACGCAGGTTTACCATGCATCTTGTCCTTAGATTTGGTAGGCTCCTTAGGTTTAGATTCTCTTAAGTCTACCCTAGTCTTCTTAGGTGGTGAAACTTCTACAGGTTTAACTACCTCACTCACAGGTGGTTTGACAGTATCACTCACAACCTCACTCACAGAAGGTCCAGAAGAAGAAGAAGGAACAAAAGTAGTGGAATGTGGTCCAGTATCAAAGATGCTTTCAACATATCCTAACCCAGTTTTATCAGAAGGATACTTTTGAACATTCAGCATGTGATCAAGTTTAGAACTAGCAGATCTAGCAACAGATAAATCATGTTCCAAAGTTCTAACTTTATCAAGCAAAAGCATATTCTCAGATTTAACATTATTCAAAAGTTCATTTGCATCAAACAGTTTAACAAGCAAATTTCTCTTTTCAAGCTCAAGAGAATCAATTTTCTTTAGGCCAAGATCAACTTTCATAGCATCCTTTGCAGCAATTTTGCAAAGTTTGTTATAGGCCTCTTGAAGATCTGCATCTTCAGAGAGTTCCCCATCAGAAGGGTTCTCTTCAGCAGATATGCCTTCATTGACTATAGCAGTAGCCGTGAAAGCAATGAAGTTTCCATCCTCGTCACCACCGGACTCATCATCAGAAACCTCATTATCACTAAGGGTTACAGCCATAGCTTTACCCTTAGTCCTTAAGAATGTAGGACATTCAGATTTCACATGACCATACCCTTGACAGCCAAAACACTGAGGACCCAAAGAGTTATTAGAAGATTGACCAGAATTTTCTCTAGGTTTTTCAAAATTGTTAACCTTAGTGGGATCATTCTTCCTAAAATTTCTAGGTTCAGCAGTGTAAGTACCTCTTGCCTTTCTATTTGTATTCCTAAGAAAGTTCTTAAAGTTTTTGGCAAGATAGGCAATCTCTGTAGCAGAGAGCTCATCATCAAATCCACCACCATCAACATCATCAACTGACTTAAGAGCCATTGATTTGGATTTGTTCACTTTAGGTAGGTCAGACTCATAGGATTGAAGAGATCCTACAAGCTCATCAACAGGGATGGAGTCCACATCCTTGCTTTCAGTTATGGCAGTCACTTTGGGTCTAAAGTCTTCAGTTAAAGATCTAAGAATCTTCCTAACAATCTTAGGTTGATCATAGATTTCACCCAAATTAAAAGCAGAATTAACAATATCATTCAGTTTGGCATAAAATTCATCAAAGGATTCATCATCAGACATCCTAATGTTTTCAAACCTAGAAGTTAATTGCTGCAGTTTGTTTATCTTAACTGCCTTTGTGCCTTCATGCACAGTTTGGAGGATTTTCCAAGCAGTATGAGCAACCTCAACATTAGAGATTCTCTTAAATTCCTCCATAGAAACAGCATTAAAGATAGCATTCATAGCTTTGCTATTGAAGCTTGCTGCTTCTTTTTCAGAAGTTTGCCACTCACTCACAGGAGTAGCGGGCTTCTCCCATCCGTATTCAACGGAATTCCAAACCCTTTCATCAATGGATTTCAGGAATGCTTTCATCCTTACTTTCCAATAGGCATAGTTGTTCCCATCAAAATGAGGAGGAACAAACAGAGAGTGTCCATGCTCCATGACAACAGGGGTCAAGGATCAGCTCAGAGATTAAAAATCTCAAACAAAAAGAGCTACCAGGCTCTGATACCACTTGAACGGTTTTAGACCCCTTAAACACACAGATTGCGTAGCCTAGATTAATTAGCCAAGTTGTTACTTAGTCAAATTAAGCAATTCTAGGTTAAAACAATCCAAACAATCATATCAAGATATAAAGCAGCGGAAAATAAATAACACAAGATATGATCACCCAGGAAACCACACGGTAAAAACCTGGGGAGGATTTGACCCACCGATCCTCAAGGCTAACCTGAATTCACTATGAAAGAATTGAAGTTCGTACAAAAGGACTACAAGCTCCCCGCTCGACTTCCTAATGCTACCCACCAGTAGAACTTCCTGACACGACCACGCGCAGGCTCCGAATCCACGGACTACTTCTTTCTTGAATTCTTCAATCAGCTACAAGCTCCCCGCTTGCTTTTCTTTTAAGTTCCAATGGTTGCAACAGTAATGATCTTCAAGATGTTGAAATCATCTCCACCATGAAAACCCTAAGTTTTGTGTAAAGGAAAGCTCCTCAAAGATCTCACACGAGATTCACACAAAACAGCAATGTATGAGCAACAATACAATATGGACAACCTTCAAAAACGTGGCTAGGGTTTTATTTATATACCTAGGGTAAAAACATAAAACCCTTAACGTTTAATGAAGTAGGGCTGAGTTGGAAATTCTGCAGAAAATTCAACCTGTGCGATTTTCGATCGATCGAGTCTATTCTTCGATCGATCGAGCCAGGCCGAGAGTCCCAAGTACTTCTGCAGCCACTCGATTCCAACTTTACAATATTAAACCAACTTTGAGCAAGTCTAAAGAAGACACCATACAATGTTTTGATCATGGTTTGCCAACATTACAAATTAGAGTTCTAAATACATAAAATCCTAAGACCTTAGAACCTAACACTATATTTAGGTGAGAATCATCTAAGGGTAGTGTGTGAGAGAGTGTGAAGAAAAGCTCAAGAGTGTGCAATCAAGAAGAGCCTCGTGACTGGATCTCGCGACTAGCTCTCGACCGGCAAGTCGCTAGAATGGCATATGTGTGAAGCATGCAGGGGGAGCTAAAGGGTCACGCCAGTTGTTGCACTACAGGATAAAACCACTAGTCTGGCAAGGCAGTTAGCTCGCGACTTGTTCCAATTGCGAGCCCGAGTTGCCAAAACACCCTGTTTGGTTGAAACTGATTCTTCACATTCCATACACACCCTACTATAAATACCTTTATACCCACGAAATGTTGAGAGCTTCTGGAGAGAATTTTGAGAAAGAAACCCTAAAGAAAAACAAAATTGACTCATCCACAATCTTCATCCTTTGATTCTCCATATTCTTCTACTCTCATTCTCTCCATTGATATATTCTTGAAAGGTATATTTTGCCAAATCTTTATCTCACCATACCCATATCTGTGAGAAAGTATTTTGGTGCTTGGGAAGCAGTTCAGAAGGGACCAATTTATTTTGGTTGATGCAATGGGCGATTGTAGGATCCGATAAGTTAGAGAAGACAAGGTTTAGTGAAACCCTGTTGGAGCAAGAATCTTGGAGGGCTTAGGTGCACTAGGTAAATTAGGCTTGGAGGGTCTTCTGCTATTCATGTATTCCAACTATATTCTCTAGTGGATTATTGACCGCTTAGAGGGCGGCGGATAGGTTTTATGCCGAGAACTTCGGTTTCCTCTTCGATAACACATCGCTATGTTGTCTTTGTGTTTGCATTTCTCTTCCCTTAATCTTTGCCTTTTAATTACTGTTGTGGTTGTGATTAATTTTGGTTTAGATTGTTTTACCAATTCTGGTTTAGCTTATTATTTTCCGCACATACATTGTTTGATTATAAGCTTGTGTTAGTAATTTGTAAATTAGGGCTTTAAACATTCATAGGTGTTTTACACACTATTTGAACATTCAATTGGTATTAGAATGGGTACAATTGTTTGGTTTCATTACCTAAGTGTGATCCTTGACCCTTTGTGTTTATTATCCTGGATGGTGCTTTGTATGCTTCTATGCATGTTTTGGATGTTGATGATTGTAGCGTATCATGTGTTTGTGAAAATGCCTCTATGAGTGTTTATCCTCATGATTGTGATGACATATTACTTGAATCATTGGGTGTTGTTAATATTCCAAATGACAAACTCTTCAAGAAAAATGCTAAGAAGTTTCAAAAGAATTTGAGCAAGTTATTTTGTGAAAAGGATGATTTGATTGCTAAACTCAATGAATCCAACAAATTGGTTAAGAAATATAAGAAACTTGCTAAAAATTCTCTTTAAAAGCTGAAGGAGCTTGAGTGTTTGAATGTGGACTTGGATGCTAAACTTGTTTTATCTAACAAACTTGTTGATGAGCTAAAATGTGAGAATGAATCTCTAGAAATGCATGCCGAGTGTTTGATTGCTGAACCTATTGCTAAAAAGGATGATAATATATGTTGCAATCATGTTGTGGTACCTGATTTTGTGCCTAATGTGTGTTCTATCTCTAAGGGCAAATTGGTGTACATTCCTCCTCACAAAAGAAATCAAAAGGTGGAGAGAAAGGCTCTTAAGTTAAAGCCTTCGTTTAGATCTCAACCTAAGACTTTAGATGGATCTAAGTTTGTTCCAACTTGCCACCATTGTGGTGTGATTGGTCATATAAGACTTCAATGTCATAAGTTGAAGAGGGAACAAAACCATGCTGCTAGATCCCTTCCCAAAAAGCCTAGTGGACCTAAACACATTGTGTGTCACCATTGTGGTGCTTCTGGTCATCTAAGACCTCATTGCTCTAAGTTTCATGCTCTTAAAAGAATCAAAAGAAAAGAGAAACTTGAGCTTCGTGGAAGTTGTGCTAAAAAGGGTAAACCAGATTTGAGTGAAAATAGCATGTTGTTAAAGAAAGTTTTTAATGCTCTTAACTCCTTGTCTATGTACATCTCTGGTTCTCATTCTTCCAACACTTGTCTCACTTTTCATGAGACACTCATTCCAAACAATCATTCCATTTGGATGAGGAAGGGTTCCTATGGTTGAGCTTTTGCTCTTTGGTCCTTGATCTAATTCTTGCGATCTTTGTAGGACCCTTCATGTATTAAATGTTACATCTTCATGCATTTTGTGCATCTTGCATTTATATGTATGCATTGCTTTTATTTTTTATCCTACTTTTATGTTTTAGTTTTGTGTAAGTTAAAAATCCAAAACCACATAAAAGTGAAAAATTTAAAAAGTTTGATCGTATATGTTTGAGCACATATCTCATGTGAGTTTGGCTTAGTACCTTCGTACTAATGGCGTAGTGCATTTACAAGCTTAGCTTGTTATGTATGCATATCTATCTTTGTGGGAAAAATCTTGACATCTATATGTGATTGTTGTAAATCGATCTTCAAGCTTGTCATGAATGATTAGTCAATAGTCACGTTAGTTTTGATACATGTGTAGACTTGTGTCTATATATCTTCTCACTCTTTTATTTTTTTTGCTTAAAAGAGCTCAACTAATGTTAAATCTCGAATAGAGATAATGAGCTGCAAAAGCCATCGCACATACTAGTATTCGACTAAGAAACTTGTATTGAAAGTGTATGATGCCCAAAAGCCAGAGGCTTGTTCATCAAATTGAAATCTCAAAAATTTTAGGTATCGACCTCAAAATGAGATGTATTGATTCAAAATGATCAAATGTTCTAAATTGTAAAGAAGCCAAATGAAAAGTTTCAAAGATATGTAATCATTTTCTTGTGGGAGGTCATATATGTTCATTTTTATAATTGAGATAAACCACTTGACTTAGTTCTAGTTATGTATGACTTGATTGAATTGATCATTGAAACTTCACTCTAGACTAAGGACTATTCCACGTTTGATACACACACATAACACACATGCCTAATGATCAATGAATGCCTTATTCATTTGTTCGATTGTACTTGTTTAAATAAGATGTGTGTGTGCTTAACTATATATGGATCAATCCAAAAAGATTTTTGATCTTTTTATATATATTTGGAAGTTATTTTTATCACTATTTGTGTTTATGTTTAGTGCTTACTTTGTTTTTCATTGTTTAAACATGTTCTGTGTTGAAAATCAAGTGTTAGAGTTTTTTGCGACTCACCTTGCTACTCGCGCGACTCACAAAAATTTTCACGACTCATCTCGCGACTTGCCAATTGTGAAATTCGCAAGTCACGAGTTCATCCAGAAGCTCTCGTGACTCACTCGCAATTCATGAAAATCTTTATGACTCACTTTGCGACTCGCCTAGTCACAAAATGCCTAGAAATAGTTTTTTAAAGAGCTTTTCATGGGAAACCTATTTTAAACCTCTCCCATTCTCTCTAAAACCTCTCTTTCGATATTTTTACATTAAAACCCAATCAATTTGAATGATTTTTTTTTTTCATTCCATTAACATCTCTAAGATAATTTTTAAACTCTTTTCATTGATTTGGATCATTGGATTATGTTTTTGGAGAGTTTTGTTCTCTTGGTTGGGATTTTCAACATAGGGGTTAGGAAAACTTAATTTTTGTCAAATTTTTATATGGGATTGGTTTCTTTTGATGATTTGTTTTGGATGTTGGTCCTTTGTGGTAAAAAGAACATGTATTAAGGGTAGATTTCATGATGTTCATACATTGTTTTACATTGTTGTTCATAGAGTGCACGCTAGGTGTTTGATAAAATGCCTTTTAGGCATTTTCTCACTTGTTTGGACTCTGATGAGTACCAAACTTTGGGATTTCTCATGTTTCCTCATTAGGAACATGTTTGGTTCATTGGTTGTGTATTTAACACACCTTGCCCCACATGTGCATTTTTCATGCATTGGTAATGCATTGCGCATCGCCACCTCTTGCACACACCTTTGCAACTTTTGTCATGCATTGGTTTATACCTCGTTTCTTCATCCTAGCATGTCATGTTTACCTTTTGCTTTGTAGCATTTTATTTTGTCTTAGGTTTAAGCTTCATTTTCTCATTCATCTCGCACTTTTCATGCATTATTATCATTGTTTGTTCCTTCGTCTCTTGCCCTCTTTTCTCCTTGACCCCTTTGTCTGTTCATGTCAAAAAGGGGGAGAGTATACACTAGAGTAGTATACTAGAGAGTTTGACTCTTGTGTACATTTGTAGGGGGAGAGATATTCCACAGGGGAGATGCATATAATAAGGGAGAGAAGACATTGTGTTAATAAGAAAACTTTGTTTTGTTTGCTTCTTTTTATGTTTGTTTTCTTGTTTGCTTTTTGGTGCTTTGAGTTATGTTTAGCATCTATGCTTTGTAGTTCTCATTGCATCATGTTTGGGTGTTGGGCATGTATACATCCTTATGCTATTGTGCTTCTTTGAATGCATGTTTGGATGATCATTTGCTTTGCTATGTGATCATTGTAGTCATTTCTATATGAATGTTTTAGTGTATGATCAAGTTGCTCATATGTTTTACATCATGTTTACTTGATCACAGTTTACTTGTTACATTATACTTGTTCTTTTATTATTTGCTTTACCTTAAAGGTCTAATATGTTTTGTGCAAGTGTTTCAGGTTACAAGTATATATGTTCCAAGTTCATCATAGCTCCAATGATTCATGATAGGGGGAATGATATGATAGGGGGAGAAAGAGAGAAAGAGCTTTTTGTTATATTAACTATGTTTTTGATTTGCTCATAGTTTATGATTATGCTTAACTATTTAAAATATTTTGATTTGTACCCATGCTTTGTGGCTTAGTACTTGTTGTTAATGTTTTGCATTTCTTTAAGTACTTCACTCTTGTGCCATTTGTTGGATTTTATATCCTTGATACAATTATCTTGAGTTTTTTTATCGGTTGAGTGTTGGACATGCAAATGATACTTAGCATTGAGCTTATTAGCTTGCATGTCCGAATGTTCATTCCTTGCGTGAATAATCATTGTGGTCACTATTTATAGTGATTGTTCATTTTTGGCCAAGCCATGCTTTATTGCTTCATTTCTTTTTGCTTGATCGCATTGTGCTTGCTCCATATGCATTTCAAGTTTTCTGCTTACAATGATCATATTGTGTTATTGTTTTCAGGAAATACTTGTCCGTATGGTTCAAGAGCTTCACAAGTTCAAGAGTTAGGTGTGAGTGAGTTTTGTTCAACTGTTCCTAACTCACATGTTAAGTGTAGAGTTTGTTTTATGGTTTTGTCACGAAATAGCCAAAGGGGGAGATTGTAAGATTGAACTTATTCAATCATTTGTTGGCTTTATTCCGTGCCAAATTTGCTTGTAATTTAGTATTTAGAAACCTTGTTGAATGATCAAATAGCGTGTAAAACTTTAGGGCCCCAATCTACAAATTACCAATTCAAGTTTATTATCAAACAATAAATGTGTGGAATATGAACATAAACTGAATATTCAAATAGCGTATAAAACACTATGAATGTTTGGACTCCCAATTACAAAATTATCAATTCAAGCTTAATGTCAAACAATATATGTGCAGAAAATGAACATAAGCTAATAACAGAATTGATAAGCAATCTAAACTAATTAAAATCACATCCACAGCAGAAATTAAATGACAAAGATTAAGGGAAGAGAGATGCAAACACAAGGACAACACAACGATGTGTTATCGAAGAGGAAACTGAAATACTTGGCAAAAAACCTCTCTACTGCCCTCCAAACGGTCAATAATCAACTAGAAAATGTATCTGGGATACATGAACAGCAATAGACCCTCTAATCCTAATCTACCAAATGTACCTAAACTCTCCAAGCTTCTTGCTCCAATGAGGTTACGCCGAACCTTTGTCTTTTTTAGCTTACCAGATTTCGCTATAGCCCATAGCATCAACCATTAACTATTGGTTCCTTCCTAACTGCTTCCCAAAGTACCAAAAAGCCTTCTCAATGATGTGGGTATGGTAAGAAAATGATTTGGCCAAGAACCTCTCAAGGATGTAACAATGGAGAGAGTGAGAGTAGAGGAATTTGAAGAGTCTCTATGTAAAGATTGTGGATGAGTCAATCTTCTTTTTCTCTAGGGTTTCTCTCTCAAAATTCTCTTTGGAACCTCTCTACATTTTGTGGGTATAAGAGTCTATATATAGTGGTGGGTGTTTGGAATGCGAAGAGTCATTTTTCCAAAACAGAGTTGGCTGGCAACTTGGTCTCGCGATTTGACTGAGTTGCGAGTTCAAGCTGCGTGCTAACTCAATGGCCAGTCTGGACTTTTTGTCTTGTAGTGCTACAGTTGGCATGATAGTTTAGCTTCTCTGCATGCTTCACTCGTGTGCATCTCCTGGCGGCTTGCTAGTCGCGAGCCACCCGTGAAATCCAATCGCGAGTCCCTGCTTCATTGCACAATCTTGAACATTTCTTCACACTCTCTTATACACTATCCTTACATGATTCTCACCTAAATATAGGGTTTCTAAATGCTGAATTACAAGCAAATTTAGCACGGAATAAAGCCAACAGAATGGTTGATTAAATTCAACCTTACAATCTCTCCCTTTGGCTATTCCGTGACAAAACCCTACAACAAACTCTAGACTTAACACATGAGTTGGGAATAGTTGAACAAAACTTACTTACACCTAACTCTAAAATCTGTGAAGCTCTTGAACCATAAGAACAAGTATCTTCTGAAACACAATAACACAATATGATTATTGTATGTAGAAAACTTGTAATGCATATAGAGCAAGCACAATGCAAACAAGCTAAATGAAAATAAGTAATAAACTATGGCTTGACCAAAAATGAACAATCACTATAAATAGTGATCACAATGCTCATTCACACACAGAATGAACATCCAGACATGCAACCTAATAAGCTTAATGAAAAGTATTATTTGCATGTCCAACACTCAATCAATGCAACAACATAAGGTAATTGCATTAAGGATATAAAATCCAACAAAGGGTACAAGAGTGATGTATTAAAAGAAAATGTATGACATTTAACAGCAAGTACAAAAGCTATAAAGCATGGGTACAAAAGCCTTAAAAGCTTACAAAAGCGAAAGGTACAAACTTATAAAGTATTTTAAATAAACTAAAAGTGCCTAAAGTTTCTCCCCTTCAAAATAATGATAAGCTGTGATGCACTTGGAACATATATACTTGTAACCTGAAACACTTGCACAAAACACATTAGACCCTCAAGGTAAAGCAAGTCATAAAAGGACAAGTATAATGTAACAAGTAAATTGCGATCAAGTAAACATGATGTGAAACATGTGAGCAACTTGATCATACACCATACACCAAAACAAAATTTTCTTATTAACACAATGTCTTCTCCCACTTGATATATGCATCTCCCCTATGGAATATCTCTCCCCCTACAAATGTGCACAAGAAAAAAAGTTTCTCCATCTAAGAATGTGCACAAGAGTCATATAGAAATTACAAAACTCGGTATACTACTCTAGAGTATACTCTCTCCCTTTTTGACACAAATAGACAAAGGGTTAAGGAGAAATGATGGTAAGAGATGAAGGAATGAAAAATGATAAAGATGTATGAGGGGTGCAAGATGAATGAGAAAATGAGGCTCAAACAAAAGACAAAACAAAATGCTACAAAGCATAAGGTAAACATGACATGCTAGGATGAAGAAATAAGGTATAGACCAATGCATGACAAGGGTAGTAAATGTGTGTGCAAGAGGTGGCAATATGCAATACATGACCAATGCATAGAAAATGCACATGTGGGACAAGGTGTGTTAAATGCACAACCAATGAATCAGACATGTTCCTAATGAGGAAACATGAGAGACCTTAAATTTTGGTACTCATTGGAGTCCAAACAAGTGAGAAAATGCCTAAGAGGCATTTTATCAAACACTTAGCGTGCACACTATGAATTACAATGTAAAACAATGCATGAACATCATGAAATCCACCCTTAATACATGTTCTTTTTGCCACAAGGGGCCAACAACCAAAGCAAATCATCAAAAGAAACAAATCCCATGCAAAAATTTGACAAAAAATAAGTTTTCCCAATCCCTATGATGAAAATCCTAATCAAGAGTACAAAACTCTCCAAAACATATTCTAAGGATCAAAAACATTGAAAAGAGTTTAGAATTACCTTAGAGATGTTAATGGAATGAAAACCCATTCAAATTGATTGAGTTTTGATGTAAAAATATTGAAAGAGGGGTTTAAGAGAGGATGGGAAAGGTTTAAAACAGGTTTCCTATGAAAAACCTCTTTAAAAAGTTGTGTCTAGGTATTTCGCGACTGGCAAGTCACGAGCTGAGTCGCGAAACCATTTTGTGTAAGCTCATGACTAGGTCTCGCAGCTTGCAAGTCGCCAAAAGGAGTAGCCAGAACTCGTGACTGGGTCTTGCGACTTGCAAGTCGCCAAAATGAGTAGCCAAAAATTTTGACACTTGTTTTTCAACACAGAACATGTTTAAACAATGAAAAACAAAGTAAGCACTTAACATGAACATAAAGAGTGATAAAAATCACTTCTGAAAACATATAAAATGATCAAAAATCTTTTTGAATTAATCTATATATAGTTGAGCACACACATATCACATTTAGGCAAGTACAATCGAACAAATGAATAAGGCATTCATTGAACATTAGGCATGTGTGTTGTGTGTGTGTATCAAGTGTAGAATAGTCCTTAGTCTAGAGTAAAGTTTCAATGATCAATTCAATCAAGTCATACACAACTAGTACTAAGTCAAGTGGTCTATCTCACTTATAGAAATATGCATATATAACCTCCCACATAAAACATGATAACATAACTTTGAAGCTTTTCATTTGGTTCCATATACATCATATCATTTAATCATTTTGAATCAATATATCTCATTTTGAGATCGATACCTGAAATTTTTTATATTTTAATTTGATGAGCAAGCCTTTGGCTTTTTGGGCATCATATATATTCATAAAAGTCGCTTTCCTTTTTTTCTAGTCAAATACTAGTATGTGCGACGGCTTTTGCAGCTCATTATCTCTTTTCATTTTGAGATTTACATTTGTTAAGCTCTTTAAGCAATAAAAATAAAAGAGTGGGAAGATATATAGGCACATGTCTACACATGTATCAAAACCAACATGACTATTGACTAATCATTCATGACAAACTTGAAGATCGATTTACAACAATCACACAAAGATGTCAAAATTTTTCCCACAAAGATATAAGTGCATAAATAACAAGCTAAGCTCATAAATGCATAAAGCCATTTGTACGAAGGTATAAGGCAAAACTCACATGTGTTATGTGCTCAAACATATACGATCAAACTTTTTGAATTTTTCACTTTTTATGTGGTTTTGAATTTTTACTCACACAAAACTAAAACATAAAAGTAAGATCAAAACAAAAGCAATGCATACAAATAAATGCAAAATGCACAAATGCATGAGGATATGACATTTAATGCATGAAGGGTCCAACAAAGATCAAAAGAATTAGATCAAGGACCAAAGAGCAAGAGCTCAATCATAGGAACCCTTCCTCATCCAAATGAAACAATTGTTTGGAATGAGTGTCTCATGAGAAGTGAGATGAAGGTTGGAAGAATGAGAACCGGAGATGCACAAAGACAAGGAGTTAAGAGCATTAAACACTTTCTTTAACAACATGCTATTATCACTCAAATTTGGTTTACCCTTTTTAGCACAACTTCCAAGAAGCTCAAGTTTTTTCTTTTCATTTGATTATTTTGAAAGCATGAAACTTAAAGGATTGAGGTCTTAGATGACCAAAGGCACCAAAATAGTGACAAACAATGCGTTTAGGTCCACTAGGCTTTTTGGGAAAGGATTTAGCAACATGGTTTTGTTATCTTTTCAACTTGGAGCATTGAGATCTTATGTGACGGATCACACCATAATGATGGCAAGTTGGAACAAACTTAGATCCATTCAAAACCTTAGATTGAGACCTAAACAGAGGCTTTGGCTTAAGACCCTTTCTCTCCACCTTTTGATTTCTTTTGTGTGAAAAAATGTACACCGATTTGTCCTTTGAGGTAGAACACACAATGGGCACAAAATTGAGTACCACAATATGATTGCAACAAATATTTTCACCATTTTTAACAATAGGTTTAGCAATCAAACACTTGGCATGCATCTTAAGAGATTCATTTTCACATTTTAGCTCATTAACAAGTTTGTTAGATAAAACAAGTTAAGCATCCAAGTCCATATTCAATCATTCAAACTCTTTTAACTTTTTAAGAGAATTTTCAACAAGTTTCTTATATTTTTCAACCAATTTGTTGGATTCAATGAGCTGAGCATTCAAATCATCATTTTCACAAAATAACTTGGTTAACTCCTTTAGAAACTTCTTAGTATTTTTCTTCAAGAGTTTGATGTTAGGAATATCAACAACACCCAAGGATTTATGTAACGTAGCATCACAATCATGAGGATTATCACTCATAGAGGCATTTTCACAAACACATGGCATGCTACATTCATCAACATCCAAAACATGCAAAGAGGCATACAAAGCACTATCCATGGCAAATAAACACAAGGGGTCAAGGATCATACTTAGGTATTTTAGCCACAACAAGTGTCCTTGCATATAAAACACTATGAACGTTTAGACCCCCAATTACAAAATTATCAATTCAAACTTAATGTCAAACAATATATGTGCAAAAAATGAACATAAGCTAATAACAGAATTGATAAGCAATCTAAACCAATTAAAATCACATCCATAGTAAAAATTAAATGACAAAGATTAAAGGAAGAGAGATGCAAACACAAGGACAAAACAATGATGTGTTATCGAAGAGGAAACCGAAGCACTCGGTGAAAAACCTCTTCGTCGCCCTCTAAGCAGTCACTAATCCACTAGAAAATATAGTTGGGATACATGAACAACAATAGACCCTCCAAACCTAATCTACCCAGTGTACCTAAGCCTTCCAAGCTTCTTGCTCCAACGAGCTTGCGTTGAACCTTTATCTTTTCTAACTTACCGGATTCCACTATAGCCCATAGCATCAACTAATAATCATTAGTCTCTTCCTAACTGCTTCCCAAAATACCAAAAAGCCTTCTCATAGATGTAGGTATGGTGAGAAAAGGATTTGGCTAAGAACTTCTCAAGGATGTAACAATAGAGAGGGTGAGAGTAGAGGAATTTGAAAAGTCTCTATGTAAAGACTGTGGATGAGTCAATCTTGTTTTTCTCTAGGGCTTCTTTCTCAAAATTCTCTCTAGAAGCTTTCTACATTTCGTGGGTATAAGGGGTATTTATACTGGTGTGTGTTTGGAATGCGAAAAGTCATTTTTCTAAAATAGAGCTGGCTGGCGACTTAACTGAGTCACGAGTTCAAGCCGCGAGCTAACTGAATGGTTAGTCTGGACTTTTTTTCCTGTAGTGCTACAACTGGCATGACAGTTCAGTTTCTCTGCATGCTTCACTCGTGTGTATCTTCCGGCGGCTTGCCCATCGTAAGCCACCTGCGAGATCCAGTCACGAGTCCCTGGTTCACTGCACAATCTTGAGCATTTCTTCACACTCTCTCACACATTACCCTTACATGATTCCCACATAAATATAGGGTTTCAATATGCTGAATTACAAGCAAATTGGCACGGAATAAAGCCAACAAGATGGTTGATTAAATTCAACCTTACACCTGTATTTAGGTGTTAATCATGTAAGGGCAGTATGTGAGAGAGTGTGCAGAAAAACTCAAGAGTGTGTAGAAAAACTCAAGAGTGTGTAATCAAGAAGAGCCTCATGACTAGATCTCGCGATTGGCTCGTGACTAGTAAGTTGCCAGAATGGCACACATGTGAAGCATGTAGAGGAAGCTGAAGGGTCACGCTAGATGTTGCACTACAGGACAAAACCTCTAGTATAGCAAGGCAGTTAGCTCGTGACTCAAACTTCTAACTCGTTCCAGTTACAAGCCCGAGTTGCTAGAACATCCTGTTTGGTTGAAACTGACTTTTCACATTCCATACACACCCTACTATAAATACCCTTATACCTAAGAAATG
Source organism: Quercus suber (assembly GCF_002906115.3). Classification (NCBI taxonomy): domain Eukaryota; kingdom Viridiplantae; phylum Streptophyta; class Magnoliopsida; order Fagales; family Fagaceae; genus Quercus; species Quercus suber. The sequence continues at coordinate 579,954 of NW_027069547.1, forward strand.
TTGAGAGCTTCCAAAGAGAATTTTGGGAGAGAAACCCTAGAGAAAAACAAGATTGACTCATCCACAATCTTCATCATTTGATTCTCTAAATTTCTCTACTCTCACCCTCTCCATTGATATATCCTTGAGAGGTACATTTAGTCAAATTCTTATCTCACCATACCCATATCTGTGAGAAAGTATTTTGGTGCTTGGGAAGCAGTTTAAAAGGGACCAATTCATTTTGGTTGATGCAATGGGTGATTACGGGATCTGGTAGGATAGAGAAGACAAGGTTCGACGAAATCCTTTTGGAGCAAGAAGCTTGGAGGGCTTAGGTGCACTGGGTAGATTAGGCTTGGAGGGTCTTCTGCTATTCATGTATCCCAACTATATTCTCTAGTAGATTATTGATTGCTTAGAGGGCGGCAGAGAGGTTCTATGTCGAGGACTTCGATTTCCTCTTCGATAACACATCGATGTGTTGTCTTTGTGTTTGCATCACTCTTCCCTTGATCTTTTCCTTTTAATTACTGCTGTGGTTGTGATTAATTTCGGTTTAGATTGTTTTACCAATTCTTGTTTAGCTTATTATCATATTCCGCACGTACATTGTTTGATTATAAGCTTGTGTTGGTAATTTGTAAATTGGGGGTCTAAACGTTCATAGGTGTTTTACACACTATTTGAACATTTAGGTTGAATGCACAATGAGTCACCTTAGAGACATGTGTGCCAATCATAGTATTCTTGATGTTCCTTTTGATGACTAAGACTTGTCTCCCAAGTAGTGGCAAAGCTACCTACCTACGAGTCCCAGTGCCACGTTGGCATAGTTCTTATCCCTTAGTCACTAGATAATATCATAGCTATGAAAAGATCTAAAAGAGAATATGATGACTTGACACCTGTCCTTAGTACTTAGCCATATTCCTTAGAATACAAGAGGAACACGTAGCTGTGTTATTAGGGTAAGAACCCAAGTGGATACTTTAAGATGAAAGTGGAGAGTTTGTAGGAAAGAAACACAACATCATTGTAAAATGATCTCTTTTTCTTACATAAACAAGCTGAGCCGAGCAAGAATGTTATGTTCTTGCTCAAACTGTGGTTTTTTTTTTTTTTATCCCTTTTCTAGGGTTTTCCATGTACGTCTTGTGTTGTTTTGATTATCAGTTTTTCTTGTTGTTTAAATGTGTCTTTTTCATGTCCTATCATCACTTTCTTTATTTCTTGTTTGAGTGTCATGTCAAAGCTTGCATCTTTTCGAGCTTTCTCATATAGATGTACTGTTAGATAACTTATTTCATTCCTATAAATAAGCTTAAATCTAACTTACATATACAATTTTCTTAAGAAATATTTCTTTCTCTTTAGCTTCGTAACATCACTATAGGGTAGCAAGATCTCCAATTAATGGCATGCCATCCTTTATGATTTGCTAGAGTTCTTGTGAGAGGAAAGATATGGCTAGAACTAATTGCAATTTGCAACATTGGTGGACTAACTGAGAGCCCACCTTTTTATGATCTCATATATCAGACCAAGGATGTTCTTGGAGTAGACAAGGGTGGACATGGATGGGGTGAGATAGGAGAGGGCTTTTCCTAACATTCAACCATAGGCTTTGGTACTTCTGTTGGTTCTAGAGGATGACAATCTTGTGAGGGTGGTGATCACAAACGGAAGAATTGTTTAAAAAAGAATGGAGTAAACTAGACAATGTTGCATCACCTCTTATTTATAAATAAGCACACACCTTTCCATGGAGAGCACTCTAGAAGTAGTTTTAAACCTCTCAATGTTTACTTACACATCACCAAATGGCAGATATGGTGAAGAAAACCACCCTCTCATGGGTGGAATAAATTAAGTGAGAGTGCACCAATTTTTGGTGTGATCATCCTATGCACTTAAAGTCTAGAACTCACCAGCTAAGTATTGAAGAGAAGCATTCTATAATGACCAGAAAGTTTGTATATTGGCATGATTGAATATTACATTATGTACATGTACTTATAGGTAAGAATCTACAGTCTAGAAGGGAAGGTTAGGTGAATCCATATTAATACAAATCAAATCTCTAGAATCATGGGATGGATGTGCTAAGAATTTGGCGCTGAAATATGGTGTTGAATACAAGGCAAATCAAGGTAGCAAGTCACTAGTCTGTCGATGCTGTAGATACCGCATTTTGTATCCCTTACAACTAGGGTCCCCATTCCTCAATGATACTGAATTCTAAGAGTCAAGGTTGGTTTAAGGCCCAATCAGAAATGTTAAAATGAAAAATATAACTTTTAATGAGCAAATAAATCTATTTTTGAAAAAATAAGGCCAAAGAAACCCTTGCTATACGCATGCAACAATTAGCCTGCGCACATAGCTTTTTGCATGCATATGTAGGCCTGATTTGGTGCACGCATAGCAAATCTCACATCCTCTACGAGTCGTTCCAAACCCTTATTTTCACATATAAGTAGCCTTACATGGTATATTTTCAAAACACATAGAATCCTATAGAAAAACACTGAGATTCACTAGAAATAGTGAATCAAAGAGGGAGTTTTTCACAAAACATCTTCAAGTCATTTTCTTTTGTTTAGGGCCTTTTTCTTGCCTTGATCTTTGAGTTTAAGATTACTAATCACTTTTTTATTGAATTATGAATAGATTTGACTGAGGAGAATGGTCAAAAATAAATTTTGAAGAGCTTTGAGGTATCAATCTAACCTTTTCTTTTGTTTTTTTATTATGCTTTAATCTTTCTATTTGTTTTATTTTCTTGTTATAATAAGTTTAGGTGGTCTAGGTTTATGTTTGTGTGTGTTTAAAATGCATGTTAGGATGTTAGATTTAGTGCTTTAAGTATCTGCTATGTTTCTAGGGTTTTTAGGCAGGAACCTGCATACGCATAATCTTGTCTGCGCACACAGGCTTGATTATGCGCACATAGGGAAGTTCATGCATGCACATGAACTTGCCTAGAAACCCTAATTTTGTTTATCTGTTTTTGCTTCTGCTTTTACATATATGTTTCAGTATAGCCTCTTCTCTATATTTTTATGCTTTCAAAGCTTTTCTTTCACATGTTTGTTTGCTCGTTTTGCTATCACATGTTAGAATTAGGGTTTATCTAGTGTTTTATTGTTTCAATGCCATGATCATGCATTCATATGTTCATGCATAATGCCATAGGTGCTGAGATGCTACAAGGTAAGTAAAGATAAGTCATGCATTAGTATAAACATGCATTTTTATTTTTATTTTATACTTGATTTCATGTTTAAGAGATTGGAATATATGTTATGACCTATGTTGGATTGCCATAACCTCTTGCTGCCTTGTTTTTGTTGCTGCCTTGTTTGATAATGATATGTTATGCCATGATTAGAAGAATGCTAGGATGAAGTGACATGTATGCTAGATGTATGATAGGGGATGTCATGTTAGATATATGTTAGGAGATGCCATGTTAGATGTCACGACCCAAATCTATCGAACATGAATTTAGATGCATGACTACTTTGCTAATCTTACATAACTCAATAAACATAATTAATTTAAACATAGTTCAATAAAAATCCAAATAAACAATGCTCTTAATATATCTTTTACAATACTAAAATCCACAATTTAGAATAATCTCCAAAATACTATGAGATCTAAAGTGGAATAAAAATAACTAATAATAAATTAGGACTTCAAGTATTATTGACTTGGCCTAAAAACTCCCACGCTCTACCTTGCGCCTTACAAAGCAATTCAAAGGTTCTGTTCCCCAACTAAAATTTAATCTGAAAATTATAATTAATAGGGTGAGCTGCACATCTAGTAAGCAATTATACACTACATAATAGGATAGAGTCAAGCAAAGCATAAGTATTTTGATTTTTCACAAACTCATTCATTGATATCAAATATAATTATTCTAAAACTTATAGTGAACCTCTTAGTACATATGTAATTAAATCTCAAAATCATACGAAAACACATAGGGATAATTGATTAGAGCACAGTGTCACATATACACATATCACATATTCTCACATACAATGTTAGGATTTAGGAAGTAAAGGGGATTTAATGGTAGATCACTTCGAGGGGATCTAGGCCTCTATGGACAAAGTATAAGAAGAAATGTAAAGAATTAGAGAAAGAGAGATATATATTCAATATGGTGTTATTACTCAATGAATGAATCTGTAACCACCCATACTCATCTTATACATCAAAGTCTCTAACTAACTAACTCTACCCAACTGATAGTAACTAACTAACTGCCTTTAGTTATACAGTGCACACTCATACGCAGCCACTTGCACACTTACATGCACAACCTTGCAGCAATACACGCACACCCCTGCATCAGTACATGCATACCCTTGCACACACACACACACACACACACACACACACACACACACACACTTGTACCCCATATACACTTACACAATAAATGCCTAACATTACCCCTCCCTTTTAAAGCACCTTGCCCATAAGGTAAAGGAATGACAACTGAAGCTAATGCAGAGACTCCCACATGGCATCTTCTGAGGAACAACTAGATATGTAATCAAATCTCAAAATCATACGAAAACACATAGGGATAATTGATCAGAGCACAGTGTCACATATACACATATCACATATTCTCACATACAATGTTAGGATTTAGGAAGTAAAGGGGATTTAATGGTAGATCACTTCGAGGGGATCTAGGCCTCCATGGACAAAGTATAAGAAGAAATGTAAAGAATTAGAGAAAGAGAGAGAGAGATATATATATATATATATATTCAATATGGTGTTATTACTCAATGAATGAATTTGTAACCACCCATACTCATCTTATACATCGAAGTCTCTAACTAACTAACTAAATCTACCCAACTGACAGTAACTAACTAACTGCCTTTAGTTATACAGTGCACACTCACGTGCAGCCACTTGCACACTTACATGCACAACCTTGCAGCAATACACGCACACCCCTGCATCAGTACATGCATACCCTTGCACTAACACACACACACACACACACACTTGTACCCCATATACACTTACACAATAAATGCCTAACATTACCCCCTCCCTTTTAAAGCACCTTGCCCATAAGGTAAAGGAATGACAACTGAAGCTAATGCAGAGACTCCCACATGGCATCTTCTGAGGAACAACTAGACCACTGAACCAGAACTTCAGTAATCTCTCTAGACCTAAATGTCTTGGACCTAGTTTGCGGCTTCTTTATAGGTTCAACCCCTCAACATCCACAAGTGGCAGAGTAGGAATAGAATACACCTGCTAGCCAAGCTTCAATTTCAAGCATGACACATGGAAAATAGGATGGAGTTTGGCTTCAGGATGCAAATCTAGCTTGTAAGAAACTGTCCCAACCTTCTGTAGCACTTGGGAAGGTCCAAAATACCTAGGTGATAGCTTCCATTTATCCTTATAGGTTTAAGTTCTCTGTCTATAGGGCTGCAACTTCAAGTAGACCCAATTACCAACCTTAAAAGATCTTTCCTGTCTATGCTTATCAGCCTGGACCTTCATCCTTTCCTTGGCAGCAGCCAAATTTGCTCTAAGAGTAGCTAGGACAGCTTCCCTTTGATATAATAAAGCATCCAAAGCAGCCACCTTTGTAGTACTTGGCACATAGAATTGTAATGTAGGAGGTGGGAAACCATACAAAGCTTCAAAGGTGGTTAACTTCTAGCTAGTATGGAAATTGGAGTTAAACCAAAACTCTGCTGAAGGCAACCATTCAGCCCATCTGTGTGGATTGTCACTAGTGAAGGCCCTTAGGTATTGCTCCAGGCTTTTATTAACAATTTCTGTTTGACCATCAATTTGAGGATGGAAAGCAGTTGACATGGTCAAATTAGTTCCTTGCAGCCTAAATAATTCAGACCAGAACAATGAAGTGAATGTGGCAACCCTGTCACTCACAATAGACGCTGGCATGCCATGCAATTTGGAAATATAGCACATATACAAGGAGGCTACCTTAGCTGTAGAGCAAGGATGAGAGATAGGCACAAAATGGGAATATTTTGTTAACCTATCTACCACAACTAGAATTACCTCATACCATTAGGATTTAGGTAAACCTTCAACAAAATTCAAGCTTACATCTATCCAAGGAGTGGTAGGAATCTCCAAAGGTTAAAGCAAACTAGCTGGAGTAGAAGTCTTAGACTTAATTCTTTGGCACACATCACACTCCCTCACCAAAGCTTTAATATCTGCCTTCATGCCTTGCCAGAAGAATTCCCTCTTAGCCCTCTGGTAGGACTTGAGAAAACTTGAGTGACCAGCCACAGGGTTGCTGTGAACCAGCTGTAAAACTTAATACTGCAAAGGGTATTGAGGAC
>NW_027069547.1:593812-664137 GCF_002906115.3 Quercus suber
CTTGAAGGACAAGGCAGGGCATATATTCAGAGTTAACGGTCAGAGATTGAAGCACTATTATGGAGAACAAGTGGAGAGGAATTGTGCATTTATTCCTCTTGGAGATCCGAATTGATGAAGATTGAAAAGTCTGGCTGGAGACTATAAAACAAGCGCTTATGGGAGGCAGCCCATAAAACTTTCTTTTATTCTTTTATTTTTATTTTTTATTATTTATTTGAATAATTTGGATTTTGATGCAGGTTTATCTGGCATGAATAAAGAGCAGAAAATTATAAACTAATGTGGATTCACCATAAAACCAGGGAAGTTCCTTTCATTTCTTCAATCTGTCTCACTTTTGAATTACAATGAGGACATTGTTTGGTTTGAGTTTGGGGGTGTAAACTCCTATAGTCTTGAGTTGTTGGATTCTCTTATCAAGCATGTATTTGAGTATGATTGAATTCTCTATGACTCTGAAATTTGTGATTAAGGATGGTTTTGAGAAAAATTTTCAAAAAATTTGCTATTATGTCAGGCAGAGTTTTGTGGGTACTTTGATTTAAATCTTTGTCCTTGAAAATAATTGAGCACATAGTCAATTTTTCTTTACTCCATTTTGGCCTATGAAGAGAAGGAGTTGAATTAACTGGGTCAGGAAAGTTCAATCTTGCTTTGCTCTAGAATCCGTTGATGGATCCTTGAGGCGAAATCCTAGTTGACACCAAACATTAGAGAAAGGATCTAGGCAATTTTTTTGTCACAACCGAAAAGCTTTCCCAGCCGTCCTGATTATCACGCCATCATTGCATGGTGTATTCCCATAGTCAACCCCCTTGAGCCTTATTTTACATGAGCCTTTATTTGTTCTTTTAACTACATAAACCATTCCCATTCTAAGCCTGAAAAACCATGAATTTACCTTACATTTTGAGAAAATACTTTGGTGGAAATTTGCATTTAAAGAGAAAGTTAGTTCAAATTAAATTATCCACATTATGTTTGCTCTATTTGATCAAAGTGTGAAAAGAAAAGAAAGTGAAAGGCAAGAATCGAAAAAGGGTTAAAGTGGTTGAAAATTAGAAAAGGCTATGAGTATCAAGGTGGCTGAAAAAAAATTCTATAAAAAAAAAAAAAAAAAAAAAAGCACTCCACTTATTGAGTATAGCAACAATATTGTCATCAGTATGAGCATATTGTCAAGAAAGATCTATGGTATGAATCTTGTAGATATCTTTTTTATTGTTCTTTCTACCAAGTATTTTCCCAGTTTGCTTTGATTTTCCATATCCATTTCTTTCTTAGCCCTCACCCTGTGGCCTGTCATTACTACCTTGATTAAAGACCTTTTGATATCTAATTTTGGTGTTTGATTACATTAGTGGAGAGGATTTCTGAAAATTGGACTTATGGGGTTAAGTTTTGAGAGAATTCTTCTGATTTCAGTTGTTCTACTTTTATCTGAATTTGCTGGTGGAGTTAAATTGCCTATTTCACACACACACACACACACTCAAGGACTTAGCTTTAGGTTGAAGTAAATGCTTAACTCTTGCTTGACAAATTGCTAAATTTTTGATTGATTTTCCTGTTATCCTTGATGTTAAAAGAGTAAGTTACTAGTGATGAAATCTAAATTCAGATTATGGCTTGGTGAGTGATGATATTTCTCTATGGGGTCTAGCTGATAGTGTCTATAGTTGTCTTTTACTTTATTTTCTTTTTGTTTGAAGACAAACAAAGTTCTAAGTTTGGGGGTGTTTGATGACTTGCATAATTTGGCATAATTTATTACTTCTCAACTTTAAACTTTAGTCTAATTTTATTTATTTTTGTTGATTTTAGACTTTATTATTGTTATTTAAATTTTATTGCAGATTTGAAGGAAATAAAGATTTAATTAAATAAAAGAGATGTGAAGCAGCTAGAGAAAATATTGGGCTGAAAGGAGGACGTTTTTGGGCTGAAAAGAGCACCACGTCTAAAGCAGAAAAGAGGGCAACACGTCTGAGAAAAGAGGGGGCTGAACTGAAGAAATAAAAGGAGGCGCTGAAAAACTGAAAGAGGGCTGAAACAGAAGAGAGAAAGGGCTGAAACAGAAGAGAGAAAAGCTGAAACAGAAAAAAGGCTGAAGCAGAAAGTTTGGAGGCCCTGAAATAGAAAAGAAGAAAGCTGAAACAGAAAAGAAAGAGAGGACTGAAGCAGATTTTTGTATTCATTTTTTCTCTTTCAAATCTTCTCAGAATAATTATGGTGAATTCGTTTATGTTGAATTTAATTTTTAGTATGAACTAAATTTTCTTTATTCTAGGAAAACGATGTAATTTAGTTCCGAACTATGTTTGCTTTTCTATGTTAATTTGAATTAATTCTTTTCATGTTTGTCTGATTTATTCTGAGTTTATTGCTTCTAATTAACCGGCCATTAATTAGATGATTTTGATCTTGTGATTTGCTGTCGAAAGAGGGAATTATAGGATAGATCTTGAATATTTCGGCATAGGTAAATATAGAGATTGAAAGACTTGTATGAACCTGTGTAGTATTAAAATCATTGGTCTTAATGCTTTCTTGCTTTATTAAATTGCATACTCGTGTAAATTGATGAACAAGAATGTTTCCAATTGACTGTCGAAAGAGGCTTTTGGATGTTTATTGGAGATTGCTAACAAACAGAGAGAATTAAATTAAATTAACTAGATGAGTAAAGCATAGTGAGGGATTAGGTGAAATCGATTTCCTAGAAGTTTTCTTCCCATTAATTTGATCTTTGAACAACATATTTTTTTTCCTCTGCTTATTTTATTTTAAATTCCAATTACAACAACCTTAGTGACTTCTCTAGATAAAATCGAGATTAGCATAATTTTGGTATTTGTCAAAAGTAAGTTACCAATCCCTGAGGATGATATTCTTCTCATGACTTTACTATAAAACTACGATACTGTGCACTTGCAGTTTTGCACCGATCAGCTTTCACCCCTTCCCTAGATATGATATGGCCCAAATATTTAACCTCAACACACCCAAACACACATTTAGATTGCTTAGCATACAATTGATGAGACTACAGAATATCTAACACAATTTCCAAGTGAAAAAGGTGATCAGAAAAATTTGTACTGAAGACCAAAATATCATCAAAGAAGACCAGCACAAATTTTCTCAAATAAGGCCTAAAAATAGCATTCATGAGAGTCTGAAATGTTGAAGGAGCGCTTGTCAAGCCAAATGGCATCACAAGGAACTCATAATGACCGTCATGAGTCCTAAAGGTTGTTTTAGGAACATCCTCAGGTTTCATACAGATTTGATGATACCTTGACCTTAAATCCAACTTAGAGAAGATGGTGGAAGCTGCAAGTTCATCAAGCAACTCATCCACCACAGGAATTGAAAATTTATTCTTAATGGTGGCCTTGTTGAGTGCTCTATAATCAATGCACATCCTCCAACTTCCATCAGCCTTTCTAACAAGTAAAACAGGTGAGGAAAAAGGACTTTGGCTAGGCTGGATTGAACCAAGTTCTAGTAATTCATTTACAAGTTTCTTAATTTTTGAATTTTAGAAACAGGGTACCTGTAGGGTCTTTCACAAACTGGTGGTGTGCCATCTTTAAGGACAATTTGATGTTTATGCCCTCAGATTGGAGGTAATCCTGTAGGAAGAGAACTAAGCCAGCAAGTCTGATAGGGCAATAGGTAACAAGGGCTGAAAATTAGAACCAGCATTGTTGACAGTTGAAATATGGAGGACCAAGCCTTTCTTTTCAACACTAGAAAACAATTTATTTGCCTCTGAAAAGGTTGAAGGTGACATATGCAAGCCTTGCAAGAACACCTCTTTACCCAAATAACAAAATCTCATGGTCAAAAGCTTGAAATCCCATACAATTTCACCCAAGTACACAACCACTGAGTGCCAAGGACCACTGCACCCCCTCCCCCCCCCCACCCCCCCCCCCCCCCCCCCCCCCCCCAAATGCAACACATTGAAATCCACTACAAATTTATACCCTTGGATAATGTTTGGCACTCCATGACAAACCCCCAAAGTCTTGATAATGTTGCCATCATCCACCTTAACTTCTAAAATGTGAGAAGTATCTAATGATAAGTTTAGAGTATGCAGCTCAGCAGCATCCAAGAAATTGTGTGTGCTCCCAAAATCAATGAGAGACACCATCTCATGATTCTTGATCCTGCCCTTCACCTTTATAGTCTGAGCGGATGGCCCACCAAAGCATACAAAGTGATTTCAGCATGTGCACCTACACTGTTAACTAAATGCACATTCTTTTTAGGTCCCAACACCACCCCATCTTCCCCCATCTCTACTAATTGAGCACCAGAACTAGGCTCAACATCCACATCCAAACTCTCTAGTAAAAACAACTTTGCCCTTTCACACTTATGTCCTAAATGCCATTTCTCATCACAGTTATAACGCAAACCTTATTTTCTTCTCTCCTCCATTTGAGCATTAGTTAGCTTTTGCAATGGAAGCTTAACCTTTGAATCATTTTTGCCCTCCAACTTAGGTAATCCTAAGATAGAAGGTTTATTAATATTTGATATTGGTTTGAAAGACTTCCTATTACTTATTAAGTACTCTTCTTGAATCTTAGCTAACCAAAAGGCATCATTAAGGGACTTAGAAACTAACATCCTTACTGGTAATCCAATTTCATCTTTTAGAGCACTCAAAAAGCAACTCAGTTTGTGAGATTCAGACAACCCCTTGATTTTGTTAGAAAGAATTTTGAAGTTACCTTTATAAGATACCATAGTGGTAGTTTGCTTCAGCCTAGTGAGTGCTTCCATTGGATCATTATAGGCTAAGGTACCAAAACGAGTTTGCAAAGCTCTGATAAAGACCTCCCAGCTAGCAAAGCCACCTACTTGTTCAGCATCTTGAAACCAAATCAAAGCTTCCCCATCAAGGTGATAGGAAGCAATGATGACATTCTGATGTTCAGGTGTACTATGGTATGAGAATAACTAGTTGGTCTTATAGATCCAGTAAGTTGGATCTTCACCTTGGAACTGAGGGAATTCCAATTTCAAGTTCTTGATGGGACACACTGAAGAAGACTCTGAATTGTTGATATTTCCAATTTGAAGAGCTTGTGACCCATTAATGGGAGAATGAAGACGCTTCTCTTCATTTTCAGCTATTCTCTGCATAAACGAGTTGGGGGTTTGCAATTGTTTCTAAATTTCTTACAATGTTTGTTCATGGCAGTCTAGGACCTTAGACATCATTGTAATCATCTCAATATTCTGGGAATTAGATCTTGTTTCAGTCATGGTGGTAAATTGGGATTAACAAGGCTCTGATACCAATGTTAGGATTTAGGAAGTAAAGGGGATTTAATGGTAGATCACTTTGAGGGGATCTAGGCCTCCATGGACAGAGTATAAGAAGAAATGTAAATAATTAGAGAGAGAGAGAGAGAGAGATATTCAATCTGGTGTTATTACTCGATGAATGAATCTGTAACCACCCATACTCATCTTATCATCTTATACATCAAAGTCTCTAACTAACTAACCAACTCTATCCAATTGATAGTAACTAACTAATTGCCTTCAGTTATACAGTGAAATCTCACACGTAGCCACTTGCACACTTACATGCACAGCCTTGTAGCAATACACGCACACCCCTACATCAGTACATGCATACCCTTGCACTAATACACACACACACACACACACACACACACACACACACACACACACACACACACACTTGTACCCCAAATACACTTACACAATAAATGCCTAACATACAATCCTATGAGCGGATACCAACATCTAACCCCTGCTGGTGAGGGATCAACACTTATTCTCACATACAACCCTGTGAGTGGGCTTACACATATACCTGATCAATTCTAAAAACACTTATTTTGAGTGACATATCACAAAAGCAAAGTTTATATAAAATATAATAATTTTCTTAATGTTAACAATTATTCCAAATAAAAAGGCATATCAAATATCTCAATATTAAACTGAAACATAAATCAAAGGATGCTTGACTCTCTTAGGGAACGAATAGGAACTGAGGAGTTTATATAAATATTTTACAATTCTTAAGTAAATCTGAAAATTCAATTTGCTAAAAGAAACATTTTAAATACCATTTGGAGAATAGGAATATGACTTTGAACTCGCTTGGTTTAAACAAATTTAAAGAACAACATTTTTTAGAAAACTTACATTGAAACTCAATTCTTTTTTGAAAATAGTTTAGATTAGAAATCATCTCTTAAATGAAATTCGGATGTTCAAAACGTTATTTAAAATTCAAAGTTTCTCTTTAAAACATCATTTAAAAGTCAACATTTCTCCATCAATAGTGTAAAATATGCTTTTTGATAAACTTTTAAAACGTAATCTTAAAAATATAACTTTTGAAAACTTTTAACTTCTAAGAACCTAAAGAACAAAACTTGTGCATATTATGCATAATTACCTACAGCACTTGAATCACTCTGAAAGTCCAGTCGAAACAACCTCCAAAAAGCCTCAAAACACTCTTAAATAGGACCTATAATCAATCATGGAAATTACTTAATATCCTCCACAAAGTATAAAACTTATTGAATTATACAAACTGACTTACTAGGAAACTACTTTGCTGAACTAATAACACTTTTAACACTAAATTAAATTTTCTCTAACCAATAATATTCCCTTGCATTAGTCGAAACTCATATTGCCATGAGGAAGATAGTAGCCAAAATATCATTGACCTAGGATTTAATATAAAACCCCAAAGAAAACGTTAAGCCATCCTAATATATATAACCAAAGAAAACGTTAATTCATCCTAATATTTATAAAATCAAAGAAAATGTTAATTCATCCTAATATTTATAATCAAAGAAACGTTAACCCAACCTAATGTATATAACCAAAGAAAACGTGGCAAAACTAAAAGGACTTAATATATACAAATCCGAAGGAAAACATGATGGCAATATTCACTTGATCTAGGGACCCACAGAGGACAACGTGAAAGCCATACACACAGGCCAATTCTAAGATTTAATATATATACAAATATGTCTCCCAATGGGTTTAACAGCATATAACCTCAATGAAAAACGGTGGGCAATATCATTGACTTATTATATATATATATATATATGTACCTATCCGAAAGAAAAACGTAAGCTATAATCATAGATTAGAACTTGTAATTCCATGGCTCAATTCAAGAATGAAGTACGTAAACACTATCCTAAAAGTGTAAACAACAGTTCTTAGAAAAACAATATCCCTTTGAAACAAATCTACATATCATTAATGTTTCCAAGATAAAATTTTAACAAAAATCATACCTGGAACAATTGGTTGCCTCTTCAATTGTATTTGATCTATACTCTAGGGGAAAAACATACTTCCTAGCTTCTTTAGTGATAAACCCTGATTTATCTCTTCCTCTACCCTATAGTTAACGTAGTGGGCTTAGTGGGCCGCAATTACTAACAAAAGAATACCTACAGCCCATCAACTATATTTAAAAGAAAAAGTAACAACCTCAAATAAATAAATAATATGTGGGGTATTACATTAGATGTATGGTAGGCTTTGATACCATGTTGATTATTAGATATATGCTAGTGTGTGTGTGTGAGTTAGGTATAAGTATTGAGTGTGCCTTTAATAGGGTTAAGATATAAGACACAATGATGGGAAGCCAACCTTAGGATTGAGTAGTTTTGGGTGCCTTACACCTTCCCAAGATAGTACCTGAACTCTGAACCCATATCTTTGGTAGTAAAATCAAAAGGTCCTTTCCCAAAAGGATGCTATATATATAGTTCTTATGCCATTACAAAAACTAGGTGGTGACTCCAAAAAAGACCCATTGCGTTCACAATGGTGACTCCACTAGGGATTTTGAGTTTACTTCTTATGTGTCCTATGTCTTAGCCTTAATAAAGGCTCAACCAATACTTGTTTGCACACACTTCACATGGTTCATTTGTCCCTTAATCTCGGTTGGTGATGAGTGGAAAGATGGAAGGCTCCATTCGGGCCCAAGTCTTTCGAAATTCATCCCACCAACCCATAATGTGTTCCATTGCCTATGATGGGCTTTGAGTATGTTAACGGTTGCCACCAATCCACAAAGGTCCACTTAGGCCCTCGGTTGTAATCATGGTCACCTAGCTATGAGTTCCCTTTAGCCTTAAGAAGCCTACCCACACTTAAAGAGATCCTAGATCCTATCAAAAGAGGATACCCTTTTATATCTCTTGTTTGTTCAACTATATATCTTGTTATCACCTAATTCTAAAAGACAAATAAAGATGCAAAAAATGGAAGGATGACCCTAAAGTTATGGCATACCCTAAGACAAATGGGACAAAAAAGAAAAGAAATTCTCACATGTAAGAGGCTTATCCCTAAATCCGAAGGTATGTCTTAACTTGAAAGGTTCATATGACCGTAGCCTAATTGTTATCATAAGCCCAAACCAAAATCCCTTTTGAAAAAGAGGACTTTGGGCCTGAGATAACAAGTATGCTATGGACTTGACATCCAAGATCCTACAAAGTCTATATGAATTTCCCTAATCTTAGGCCTTTTTGTTGTATGACTAGGCCTAAAATGATGAGAACTTCATGGACCTTGAAAGGAAGGCTACAATATATTCTAGCTAATGAGCTACTTCAAAAAAATATATAATGAAATGAAAAGAGGAGAGCTCAAAGGTGATGAATATATTGTAAAACCATGTTTGAGACAAAAGGTTGAAAATCTCTATGTACATTCTAATGAAAGCCCATGAAAGTAAGACGAGAGCATTGTTGTAAATGGACCAAAGCCTAATGAAATAAGGGGCAAGGTTCATGAGAGGAAAGGGAGTGATTTTGTAATTGAGTATTCATTAACGTAAAATTAAAGATTTTCTAAGGGCACCTAAAAACAAAAGGAACATTTTAATTGGGACACGAAATTAATAAAAATGGGACTTCTTTTCAGGCACCATTGCACCACCAAAGTCAAGAAAACACATCCCAACTCCAATTTGGATTTGAGAAAAGAATGGAAGACATTTGATCAAGATTAAGGACCCACATCAAGAAGAAGAGTTCCAAGTAGGGGAATCTTCTCAAGCAACAATGGCCACTCCAATTAGTGATGAAATTGTACAAAAGATATTCAAGGCAATGGAAGAACAAAGTGATGCTATCACAAAGAGAGGGAGTCACCTCACTAAGCTAGAAGAGGCCAAGTTAAAGAAGCCCCCATGTGTAGAGATTCTCAATGAGGAAGAAGGGGTAAAGGCTGATTATGAAAGGAACAAGCAATTTCAAAAACTCACTATAAAAACCATAGCCATGAGAGTGAAGATGGAGAAAATAAAACAAGCCTTTCACAAAGCCTAAGAGATGGAAGATTGTCTCTATAACATGGGGGGCATAGCTTCAAAACTCCCATTGCACTACCTCCAAAGTTCAAGATTTTTTATGTGGAAAAATTTGATGGAACTAGAGATCAGAAGTAACATGTTAGAAGGTATTTAAGCATTGTTGAAATGAAGAGGTTGGATGAGAAGAAAACTTTGCATGCATTTCCTCTCTCATTTATAGGAGGCACATCAAGATGGTAATATAGTTTGGATCCTAGCAAGACTAAGGTATGGAATGAACTAGTAGATTTGTTTATGAATCAATTCATCTTCAATACTATGATTGATGTGACTTAGAGAGATTTCGAAACCACTAAACAAGGAGTAGGGGAAACATTCTCCGAATACATGACAAGGTGGAAGGGAAAGGCATCTAGGATGGTTAATAGGTCAAATGAGAAAGATCAAATCGACATGATTATCAAGAATTTGCTTCCGGCGTATAATAGTATGCTCTTGTTATCGCCTATTAGTTTTTTTGGAGAGTTGTGTGATTGTGGAACTAGGATAGAGGATGCCATCAACAATGGACAATTGGAGAAGGGTGAGAGCAAACCTCCAATCTAGAAGACATATTGAGGAGAAGCAACTACCTTTAAAGCACTCAATCCCATGAATGGAAGTGCTATCATGCCTCAACAAACCTTAGCCTACCCAAGCTTCACAAGGAAAGCCCGCTAAGAATTTTCCGACCTAGGAATGACCCTTGCCCAAGCACAAGAGAATTTATCTTCCAAAGGGTTCATTAAACCTCTAGATCCCACACCTATGCCTAATCCTGTAGCTCTTGCTTGAAACCTCAATGAGTATTGTCACTTCCATCAGAAATTTAGACATAAAGCTGACAATTGCTTCCACCTCAAACACAAGATACAAGACCTCGTAAACAATGGAACCCTCCCAAATCCCAACATCATCACTAAGCCTAGCATTAGGATAAACCCTTTACCTAATTATCATAGAGCTCCACTTCCGTATCAAAATTGGGTGCAAATCGATGAGATTGAATGGGATTGTTCAAAGTTGATAGAGATCATGAAAGTTAATACCATAGAAGTCCAAGGAATATGAGATGATGAAGATGAGGTTTTGAAGAATACGGTGGCTGTGTAGGGGATACTCCCCAAAGGACTGACCGAGCTAAAGAAATGAGTCATACAGGACAATGTGGCCAATATTGCCAGGAGTGGAAACCACTACAAACCATTCTCACAAGCATCGTAGTGCTCTCTTAGATGCTTTGAATGGTAAAGTGGTGCCCATAGAAACTACACCACAAGAAGTTCTATCTCTCATTGGAGTTGAGACTCCATCTCATCCTCTTTTTGCCTTTTCCAATGAAGAACTTCCTCCTGAGGGAGCCACTCACACTTGACCTCTAAAATCACTGTTGAATGCATGGGGCACCAAGGTCCCTATGGTGTTGATTAATAATGGATCTCCATTAAATGTATGCCCTTTTAGGACCTCCCTTGCCATTGGATTAGATGTGGAAACAATCATACTCTCTTCTTTGACCGTTAGGGCATATAACAACACTTCAAGGAAAGTTATGGGTACTTTCAAGGCTCCTTGCAAGATTGGCCAAATAGAAACAATTGTGGAATTCCATGTCATGGACGTCACTCCTAATTATATCCTTCTCTTAGGAAGGGCATGACTTCACCCCATTGGGGCTATTCCCTCTTTTTTACACCAAAAGATGAAGATCCCATTGAAGGGAGGAATTGTTGTAGTGCTTGGTGATGGTGAGATCCTAGCACCAGTTTGTGGACTTGAGGAAGGAGGAGGTGAGCTCCAAATGAGTGGCTTTGAATTTATGAACATGGCTATTTATGGATTGAATGATGAAAGGTATACTTCAGATTTGGTCCCATATTGTAGCCATAAGGTGATTGCAATGATGAAGAACATGGGATATATGCCTAGTATGATTCTTGGAAAAGAAGAAAAAGGGTGGCTAAATTCCCCAATTTCAAGACTTAACTAACCAAGGAAGGTTTGGGATTTTCGAAGGCTGCAATGGAATTAAGAAGAACCTTGGTACCCTTAATGGGAACTTTGTGAAGGAAGGGGAGACTTCCCTTTTTATGGCTTTCCCGAACTTTGGGTAGGCAAGGATGGAAAGGTGTATCTGGGTTGGGAGATATTCTTCAATGAGAAACTCACTTTCAAGGAGAAGCTTATAATGGTGATCAAGGAAGTTCAAGAAGAAGTCAACTGGGTAGATTACATGGATGCTGAAGCAATGGAAACTATGCTAAAGATGTAGAGGGACGTGTTCGCCATCACTAATGAGGAGCCAAGTGATCCTTCTGCCTTCATCATGCCTGTTGGGTGGTAACTTAATAACTGGACTTGGGTTAGGTTTTCTGAAAATGTGGGAAAGAAAATGTGCAATGCAAGTCTCAATGTACTTTTCAACATTTTTAATAAGATGAATTCTGATTTGGCATATTTTGATGTGTCTCATAATATTAAAATTCTGCACTTAAATGATTCAAATAAATTTGAAAATGAAATTAATAAACAATTGGAAAAGAAAATTGAATCTATGGAACCAACTTTTGAAACTCTTAACTTGGGCAACGATGAGGATCCATGTTTAATTAAAATTGGCTCAACCCAAAATGAAAAAGAAAGAAAAGATCTCAAAGAGTTGCTCACCGAATTTCAAGAGGTGTTTGCATGGTCCTATTAAAATTGACACTCATGCTCACATGGTGCCCGTCAAGCAAAGATTGAGACATATGAGAACCAAATGGCTTCTAAAGATCAAAAAAGAGGTTACCAAGCAATTGAAGGTAAGGTTCATCATACCCGTGCACCAAGTCAGGTGGAGAGCCAATGTTGTGCTTGTACCCAAGAAGGATAGGAAGGTAAGAATGTGTGTAAATTTTAGGGATTTGAACAGAGGTTGCCCTAAGGATGACTTCCTGCTTCCTCACATAGATGTCTTAGTGGATAGCACAACTAGTAGTACCTTTATGTCTTTCATGGATGGTTTCTCGGGATACCACCAAATCAAGATGGCTCATAGGGATATTACCAAGACTACCTTCACCACAGAATGGGGAAATTATTGTTACACCGTAATGCCATTTGGGTTTAGGAATGCAGGTGTGACCTACCAAAGAATGGCCAAAACCTTATTACATGATATGATGCACAATGAGGTAGAAGTGTATGTCGATGATATGATTGTGAAATCCAAGGAGAGAGAGGGTCAAATCGTTAACTTAAGAAAGTTCTTTGAAAGGATCAAAGAATATAGGTTGGGATTGAACTCGTAGAAATGCACCTTTGGAGTAACAGCAGAAAAGTTGTTAGGCTTTTTGGTAAGTGATAGAGGGATAGAAGCTGACCCATCAAATATCAAGGCCATATTAGAAATACCACCACCTAAGAGTGAAAAGGAGATAAAGGGACTTTTGGGTCGATTACAATTTATTAGCCAATTCATTGTGAAACTTGCTTCCACTAGTGAGCCCATCTTCAAACTCCTAAGGAAAAATGAACCCTATGAATGGAATGATGAATGTCAGAAAGCTTTTGATCTCAATAAGGAATATCTCCTCTATCCACCTATCTTGATACCCCCTGCATTGGAAACCATTACTTCTCTATTTCTCTATCATAGAAGATGCGGTTGGAAGTATGCTTGCACAAGAAGACAATGATAAGAACGAGAGAGCCATATACTATTTAAGCAAGAGGTTCCATGATTATGAGACTAGATACACACCTATAGAAAAATCGTGCTTTGCTTTCATATGGGCTATACAGAAGTTGAGACTGTTGGAAAAGTAAATGTATGCAGCGGAAAAATAACGGATCTACTTCATTCACAATTGATAACATGCACTATGTAAGTTTTAGATATAAAACAAGAGAGTGTACCATGGTGCGGTGAATTTCAAAACCAAAGATCAAAAGTTTTCGGAAACACTTTCAATCTTTACTCCAATTCCACTAACACCCAAGATGTGTGGTCTCTCAATCAGTTATATGTGTATGTACTAGAGAGAATGAGAGAGTGTCCAACACTCACACACAAACCGTTTTATACACTTACTTAAAATTCTATATGTTTCTCTCCTTATAATTGATTATCTAATTGGGCTGGCCTTTTGGGCCTTTCCAATTAGGCTTTAGTATGTGGTTTGGAGTGGGACTAAAAGGGAACAAAATATTAGCTCTAATGGGCCTTGGGCTTTTCTGTCAACTCTTGACAAGTCTAAAGTTACCATTAATTCTATTTAATACCACTACATAAATATAATTGCACTCTAGACCTTGTTAATAAATTATATCTCAAGACTTTATTGTACATGCAACTCCTTCATAAAATATTCGTAGTAATACAAAGTCATGAATGACGATTGCCACTTTGTTGATTACTACATCTTAATCCTTGAGTACCCGGTTTAATCCTTTTAAGTTATTCATAATATATTTATGAAATCCAATTTCATAAATATATACTTTAGTAATTTCTTACCAAAGTGGTCAGACCTAACTCTCTGAATAACAAATCAATTAAACTTATCTCAAGGGAATATTTTGTATCTCCATTAAGAGGCTATGAATTCCATCTTGAGAATATATGTTCCATCAACACTAAATGTGGCTGCCCAACATACTGAGGTTTTGACCGTTACTTTAGATCTCACTTCTGATATATCAAAGCAACCTACACTTCATGATCAGGTTCATTATTTTCTTAGGATTAAAAGTTCATGTAAATATAAGTCATGAGATTTATTATTCATTGACAGTCGTTAGGAGAATAATAAATCTCACAGCGGTCCAGTTCAATATGTCTTAACTCTTAAAACATATCAACATATCAACTAAAAGTCACCACTTCCATGATCAAGACAAATCATCTTAGTTAATATGTTATAGTCTTCGCAAATGAAACGCCCAATTTCATCACCATTTACGAACTAAATTCGGAGTTTACAAAGAACTTATGATTTATATCTTTTGTGACTTTTCACATAAATCACATACTATGCATCTCATGGACTATATGATAATGTCCAAATATTCATGTTACCATTATTTCAGATAATAATAAAACAACTTTATTAATTACAATATTAAGTCATACATCATATCATACATAATGTCATACATAATATAATACATAGCATCATACAATAGGATTTAAGGGCACTTATTCTAACAATCTCCCACTTTCCCTAAAGACTATTGTGCACTAATCTAACTCTCATTCCCTCCAAATGTGACTCGAAGGTCCTTTGAGGCAAGGCTTTGGTAAAGGGATCTGCTGGATTATTTGCACTTTCAATCTTTGCAACCGCTACATCTCTATGAGCAATGATGTCTCGAATGATGTGGTATTTCCTCTCAATGTGCTTTCCTTTCTTATGATTCCTTAGATCTTTTGATTGTGCAATTGCACCACTATTGTCGCAAAACAATGTCATGGGAACTTGTTCCATTCTAATTACACCAATGTCAGAAAGGAAATCTTGAGCCATACAGCTTCTTTTGCTGCTTCACAAGTGGAGTCTGCAATACAAGATTGCTTGACACTCCTCCAAGTTATGGCTCCACCTCCCAAGGTGAAAACACATCCTGATGTGGACTTTCTAAAATCTAGATCCGATTAAAAGTTTGAATTTGTATAGCCAATGGGTATCAAATCCACACTTTGGTAAACAAGCATATAATCGCTCGTTCTCTGTAGATACTTAAGAATATGCTTTACAGCTTGCCAATGTTTTGGTCCTGGATTTTATTAATATCGGCTGACCATGCCAACTGAATAACAAATATTTGGTCTAGTATAGAGTACTGCATACATGAGACTTCCTACTGTAGAAGTATAAGGAACTTGTCTCATCATATCTACTTCCTTTTGAGTCTTAGGCCTTTGGTCATTAGACAGAGGAACTCCATGTCTGAAAGGAAGTAAACCTTTCTTGGAGTTTTGCATGCTAAACCGTTCTGAATCTTATCTATATATCGAGCTTGTGATAAGCCTAACATCTTATTCTTGTGATCTCACCAAAACTTGATCCCTAGAATAAAGTTAGCCTCACCCAAGTCCTTCATATCAAATTGGCTTGACAACCAAACCTTTACTGATGACATTACCCCTACATCATTTCTAATGAGTAGAATATCATCAACATAAAGCACTAGGAACATTGCTACTTTATCTTGATGTCTTTTGTACACACATGGTTCATCAAGATTTTGTTCAAAACCAATTGACATGATTGCTTGATCAAATCTGATGTTCCATGACCTAGATGCTTGCTTAAGTCCATAAATGGACCCTTTCAACTTGCATACCACATGCTCTTGGTTCTTTGCTATGAAACCTTCCGATTGCATCATATAGATTTCCTCTTCAAGATTACCATTGAGAACTGCAGTCTTGACATTTATTTGCCAAATCTCATAATCATAATGAGCATCAATGGACAAGAGAATTCTGATAGATTTAAGCATTGCTACTGGTGAAAAGGTTTCTTCATAATCAATACCTTCTTTTTGTGTATACTCTTTCGCCACTAGCCTTACTTTAAAGGTTTCAACCTTTCTATCTATCCCTTTCTTCCTCTTGTAAACTCATTTGCAACCAATAGGTTTAATGCCCTTAGGTGCTTCTACAAGATCCCAAACTTAATTGGAATACATGGAATCTAATTCAGATTTCATAGCTTTGACCTAATGATGTGCATCTATATCATTCATTGCCTTTTCATAAGTGTAGGGATCCGATTTAGCCACTTCTGAGATAGCTTCATAAGTTTCTCCCAAACCTATGAATCTTATAGGAGGCCGAACAATTATCCCACTATGACAAGGCACCTGTGTACTAGACATTTCATAAGTAGTATCTTGTGGTATATCTAATACATCTACATCATCCCTAATTTCATCCATTGGTTGTTCTATTACAGGTTCATTCATTTCACTCAAAACAACTCTACTTCTAGGAATATAATCATTCATATAGTCATTTTCCAAAAATTTGGCATTTGTGCTAACAAACACTTTATTATCTTTATGACTATAGAATAAACTTCCAACAGTTCCTTTTGGATACCCTACAAAGAAAAACCCTTCTATTTTAGGCTGTAACTTTTCAGACTTTTCTTTCAACATATGTGCTGGACAACCCTAAATATGGAGATGTCTCATATTAGGCTTACGCCCATTCCACAACTCAATAGATGTTTTAGGAATAGACTTCGAAGGTACTAAATTCAGAAGATACATTGCAGTATTTAAGGCATATCCCCAAAAAGAAATAGGTAGAGTTGAATAACTCATCATGGAACTAACCATATCTAAAAGAGTCCTATTCCTTCTTTCTGCTACACCATTTTATTGTGGAGTTCTAGGTGTAGTCAATTGGGATACAATTCTGTTTTCAGTTAGGTAATCCTTAAAATCCCCAAGAAGGTATTCGCCATCACGATCAAATCGAATAGCCTTTATGCGTTTGCCTAATTGATTCTCAATTTCAGCCCAAAATTCTTTGAACTTTTCAAAGGCTTCGGACTTCCGTTTCTTTAGGTACATATAACCAAATCTAGAGTAATCATCAGTGAAAGTAATGAAATACTCATAGCCACCTCTTGCCTGGATTGACATAGGACCACATACATCTGAATGTATTAGTTCTAGCAAATCTTGGGCTCTTTTACCTTTTACATTAAAAGGTCGTTTGGTCATTTTGCCTTTTAAACAAGATTCACAAATTGGAAATTTATCAAAGTCCATGGGCTATAAGAGACCATCTTTGATAAGTCTTTGAATCCTATTTGAATTAATATGACCTAAACGCAAGTGCCAAAGATATGCATCACTAGTAGAAGAAACTTTCTCTTTAATGATTTTACATGAGAGTCATTATCTAATTTAGAATTATATAATTCATGCTTATCAGGAGTTAAAATATAAGGACTATCAACAATATTGCTAAAACAGATAAACACTTTACCCTTCTTTATTACAACATTGTCTTTAAGGATAACACAATATCCATGTTTACCTAAATAAGTTGCAAAAATCAAATTCCTACAAACATTAGGTACATACAGACAGTCTTCTAATATTATAACTCTAGACTCAAAACACAAATTAAAAACACCAACAGCTACAATCGGAATTCTGCTCCCATCAGCCAAAGTAAGAAACAATTCACCTATATTAAGTTTTCTGGTCTCCTGGAACCCCTGCAAAGAATTGCAGATATGATTAGTACAACTTAAATCCACACACCAAGAATCTGTGAGATTTTGTACCAACCATATTTCAAGGAGGAATGAACTATTCATACCCTTATTATTGGCAGCCTTGAATTTTGGACAATTCCTCTTCCAATGTCCTTTCTCACCACAATGGAAACACTTTCCTTTGATCTTCTTTCCTTTATCAACAACCCCTAAGGCAATTTGTTTACCCTCTTGCTTGGTGAAATCCTTCTTCTTCTTCTTATTACCCTTGCCTTTGGACTTAGGTTGAGAAGTAGAAGCTTTAGCCATGTTAGCATCAACACTAGAAGTACCAAGAATGCCTTTTGCCGCTACCAACTCATTCATTAATTCAAACAATGTATAAATCTTTTTGTTCATGTTATAATTGAGTCTGAATTCCTTGAATGATTCCGGTAGTGACTAGAGTATCATATTCACTTGGAATTCTCCATCAATATCGACACCTAAAACCTCCAATGTATTCAGATTAGAGATCATTGTAAGACAATGTTCCCTAACTGAACCGCCTTTAGCCATTTTGGTATTATAAATTTGCCTATGGTTTCTTGCCTTGCAGAATGGCCTTGCTCACCAAACATCTCCTTCAAACTTAACATAATGTCCGAAGCTAGTTCTACATCCTGCATTTAATGCTGTAGAACATTTGAGATAGATGCTAGGAGGTAGCACTTGGCCATTTCATTAGATTTTTGCCAACGATCATATCGCTATTTTTCCTCAGAAGGAGCATCTAATGAAGGAAAGCTAGGACATGGTTAAGTAAGCACATATTTGTGCTCTTCAACTGTAAGAACAATGTCTAAATTTCTTTTCTAGTCAACATAATTGGATCCAGTCAGTTTGTTTTGATTAAGAATAGTAACAAGTGGGCTAAATGATGCCATGTTCAAATCTAAAAGCAATAAACATGAATATAATAAGTAAACTGGACATTATCAATTTAGCATATAAACATATAGTATGGAACCTTAATAAAACCATAGTATAATATATGCAACGACAACCTAATCCCATATTCAATATCCCTTAGCATAGAGTGAACATTAAATACTATGATTGATTAAGAACTCTTCTCACTATTAATGCTATCATGATAACTCTTATCATACACTAATAATATGCCGTTATACATTTGGCCTCTAAATAATAATAGTAAGAACTCAGCATAGAGGATACTATAATATTTAGTCTAGTGTGTACCATTGTCTAGAATCATGTGTAACCACACTTCATCCCTTTAACAGGCTTATTTTGTAGTACCATGATACAAAACACCCTCCGCATGGAATGCAAAGCTCAAAGCTAAGACAAGGTGTTTGATCAAACTACTATAAACCAAGAAATTCAATCTTCTACGACCATGAAATAAATACTCTCCGCGTGGAATGCTAAGCTCGAAGCAAAGACAAAGTATATATTTCACACTACTATGAACCAGCAATGGAGGCCGTGAGATGCAACCCTTGTATCTCTCTCCCACTAGATGTTCTAAATAAGGTTTTTATATGGTAAATCATGTGTAAACTAATCACACTCAGCCCTGCACTTTATACACATGAAAACACTTAGAAAAATTAAAAAATTTCCAGGCTCGACAACTTCCCGACAACTGGTCGATCGATCAAGAAATAATCTTGCTATCTCGACAGCTGATCGATAGCTTGTCGATCGATCGAGCTTATGAATCTCCAGGTTCAATCGATGCTCAATAGCTTCTCGATCATTGAGCTTCACGAATTTTGAATTTCCAGAATTTTTCTAATGCAGTTTTTAACGACTTTCATGAACTAACAACCATAATATGAACATGATAGACAGAGATTGATATGAAAACTAAATTCCATGGATGCTATAGCCTTAAACTTCAATTTAACATACTTAAATTCAAATTTAAACAACATCATAACATCAATATCAGTTTTAATCAAATCATAGTTTCAACAACCATGCGAAAAATTAAATACAAGTATAATCTTCTAACATTATGAAACTATCATCTCTAATTCTAAAACTCACAAAATATGTTATACAGATTGGAATTGAAAACCTGGCTTTGATACCAATTGTTGGAAAAGTAAATGTACGCAGTGGAAAAATAACGGATCTACTTCATTCACAATTGATAACATGGACTATGTAAGTTTCAGAATATAGAACAAGAGAGTGTACCTTGGTGCTGTGAATTTCAAAACCAAAGATTAGAAGTTCTCAGGAACACTTTCAATCTTCACTCCGAACCCATTAATGCCCAAGATGTGTGGTTACTCAATCAGTTATATGTGTATGTACTAGAGAGAATGAAAGAGTGTCCAACACTCACACACAAACTGTTTCATACACTTAAAATTTTGTATGTTTCTCTCCTTGTAACTGATTATCTAATTGGGTTGGCCTTTTGGGCCTTTCCAATTGGGCTCTAGTATGTGGCTTGGAGTGGGACCAAAGGGAACAAATAAGACACTAGCTACAATAGGCCTTGGGCTTTTTTGTCAACTCTTGATAAGTTCAAAGTTACCATTAATTATATTTAATACCACTATATAAATATAATTGCACTCTAGGCCTTATTAATAAATTATATCCCAAGACTTTATTGCACATGGAACCCTTTCATAAAATATTCGTAGTAATACAAAGTCATAAATGACGACTACAACTTTGTAGATTACTACATCTTAATCCTTGAGTACTCAGTTTAATCATTTTAAATTATTCATCATATATTTATGAAGTCCAATTTCATAAATATATACTTTAGTAATTTCTTACCAAAGTGGTTAGGCCTAACTCTTTGAATAACAAATCCATTAAACTTATCTCAAGGGAATATTTTGTATCTCTGTTAAGAGACTATAAATTCTGTCTTGAGAATATATGTTCTATCAACACTAAATGTGGCTGCCCAACATACTGAGGTTTTGACCGTTACTTTAGATCTCACTCCTGATATATCAAAGCAACCTCCACTTCATGATCATGTCCATTATTCTCTTAGGATTAAGAGTTCATGTAAATATAAGTCGTGAGATTTATTATTCATTGACAGTCGTTAGGAGAATAATAAATCTCACAGCAATCTAGTTCAATATGTCTTAACTCTTAAAACATATCAACATATCAACTAGAAGTCACCACTTCCATGATTAAGACAAATCATCTTAGTTAATATGTTATCGTCTTCACAGATGAAATGCCCAATTTCATCACTGACTATGAACTAAATTCTGAGTTTACAAAGAACTTGTGATTTATATCTTCTGTGACTTTTCACACAAATCACATTATCCTACCTTTCCAAATATGGGTAATTTTTTGGATGGATCCATTAAAGTATTTGTTTGAGAAGCCCGCTTTGAGTGGAAGACTATCAAGGTGGTTGATCCTACTAGCAAGATTCAATTTGACCTATGTGGCAAGGAAAACTATCAAAGGGAGTATCATATCAGATTTTTGTGCTGAGAACCCCATGAAGGGAAAGGATGGTAGAAAAGATTTTCCAAATTAGGATATTTTGGATATTGGGGTAGGGGCATGGAAGATATATTTTAATGGAGCCGTGAACCAATATGGAAATGGGATATGAGTACTCTTGATCACTCTCGAAGGATCTCACATACCCTTGGTGGTCAAGTTGAACTTTTAGGCAACTAATAACATGGCATGAGGCTTGCATCACCGAAATGGAAGCCTTTCGAGAATTGGGGGTAAAAGAGGCCAAGTTCTTTGGAGATTCAACTTTGGTAATAGTTTAAGTACAAAGGTTGTGGAAAGTGAAAAGGGAGCACTTAAAGCCCTACCAGCAATATTTAGAGGACTTGACCAAAAATTTTGACAAGATTGAATACATGATCATCCCTAGAGCTCAAAATCAGTTTGCAAACACCTTGACCACTTTAGCTTCCATGGTTGAAATACCTGAAGAAGTATAGACACAACCCTTATGGGGTGGTATACAAAGAAAAGACTGAAGTTTCAATCTTGGTTATAGAAGAAGTAGGGGTTCCTTGGTATTGTGACATCATGAAATTCTTAAAGTTGGGGATATGTCTGGATGGTGCCGACAAGAGAGAACGGCATTCGATTAAAATGATGGCAATGTAATACATCTTATGTGGAGTTAACTCTATAGGAGATCCTATGATGGTATACACCTTCGTTATTTAAAGAAAGAAGATGCTGAGTAAGTCATGGGAGAAATTCATCAAGGGAATTATAGTCCTCATATGAATGGGAGATGTTAGCCAAAAAGATCTTAAGGATAGGGTACTATTGGAACACTATGGAGATGTTAGAACAATCATGGAACTGTAGAACATTGAGCATCACAGGTCTTCACCATATTGGCTATAGACCAATAGGGCTATAGAAGCAGCCAATAAGAACATTAAAAACATCCTAGCCAAGATGGTAGTAACATACAAAGATTGGGCCGAGAAGCTCCCATTTGCCTTATAGGGTTAAAGAACTTCTATCCATGCATCAACTAGGGCAACCCCCTAGTCTTTGGTCTACGGTAGCAAAGCAATGCTTCTCGTTGAGGTGGAGATACGAACTTTGAGGGTACTAGCAAAAACCAAAGTCCTAGAGGAAGATTGGGTGAAACAAAGATATGTGCAATTGGCTTTGATGGATAAAAAGAGAGTTAGGGCACAATACTGTGCACAAGGGTACCAAAAGAGGATTTCTAGAGCATTCAATAAAAATGTGAGACCTAGAAACCTTAAAGAAGGGGACTTGGTTTTAAAAGTACTTAAAGATGAAACTATTGATCCGAGAGGAAAGATGAAGTCAAGATGGTCTGGTCCTTCTATTATCAAGAAGATCATGTCAGGAGGTGCTACTAGAATTACAAATTTGGATGGGGAAGAGATGCTTTGCCCAATCAACATGGATAGACTCTGAAGATACAAAATAATAAAAAAAAAAAAAAGCCTTTTATGTTGAAAACCGGAAAGGGAGGCCTAGGCAAAAGGACCCTGCTAGGTTGAAAACCTAAAAGGGCGATATAGGCAAAAGATAGGAGCAAAGACCATAGGCATGGTGAGAATTCCTTAAAGGACAACATGGGCAAAAATCACAGGGCATGAAAAAAAGTAAAGAAAAAAAAAATATAAAAATGTTGACAATAAGCAAAGATAATAAATGGGTGGTTCTCTCATTGCTCAAATTAAAAGATGATAAATTGTTTCTATATGGGATGTGGAACATTCCAAACCTTTATTAAATTCATTAGAAAATACACAAGAATCATAAAGTGCACAAAAGGAAAATTTGGGGCATATCAAGTTGGTCGGTCAATCTTTCTTTTGGCTAAACTTTTTTATCTTAGCTATGCAAACACACTTCATGACAGCCCTAATTCATTTCTTATATCCTAAAGTTACATGAAGCATTTGGAGCCTCTCATATGGCCATGTTTGGAAAAGGGGAAAGAGAGAATGAGAGAAGGTGTGAGAGAAAGAAAGAGAAAAAGAAGGAGAAAAATTAAAAAGAAAATAATAAAAATGAGTTCAAAGACAATATAAGGAGCCTCGATGGGTAGAAAACCGAATGGCAATCCATGCAAAATTTAGAGGAATTCCGCTAGGTAGAAGACGTAGGCAAAAAGTAGTGATTGAGAGAAAATGATTCATCCATTTTAACTTGATGATATAGGAAGGTACAAGGGAGAGGCAAAAGGGACTACTCAAGGCACAATTTAAGCGTAGAGTTTCCAAGAACAACAGAATGGCATAAAGTTCCCACAAGTTTGTAATTTAAGTACATATCGCAAATACAAGCAAAAATGTAAAAGATGTGCCTAAAATACAACCCAATGTCTCAAACTAGATCTAAAGTGCAAGCATGTGTGATAAAAAGAGAAAAATAATAAAAACAACAAAGGAAAGAAAAAATACGCTATGTTATGCTATGTTGTGTTCGTGTCTATGTCTATCAGTCAGCAGGATCATCAAAAGCGCCTCTTCCTAGGATGATGACTTGGAGTCAACTCTAAACCTCCCGCACCATCATCGCCATCATCAGCCTCACCATCCCCACCTCCATACAGCTGTCGGGAGTATTCAGCCAACTTCTGCTTAAGGTTTCTCATAAGCAAAACAAGCTCCTCATGCTTTTGGATAGTAGGCTGAATTTTGAAGGAAAGGTTGTTAGAACAAGTGTTAGGATGCAAAAATAGAAAGTGAAGAGAACAAGAATGGAAGAGAACACACCACTCGTGTGCCTTCAGGGAAAGGGTAGCCTATGACATTTGTATTATGCCTAACAAGACACTCCCAAGCAAAGTCATTAGGGCCCTAAGCATAGATCAACCAGGGCAAACAGGGAGATCACTAAGAGCACCGATTGTAGGGCCCTCCTAACACAAGTGTTTCATTCAAGTGTTACTAATGTACAAGAATTTAGATGATGACTAATTAAAGGAAATAAGAGAGTAAGGACACATACTAGAATAGTAAGGGAAGGCGCAAGGCGAGTCCTAATGAACTTCTCATAATCTAGCTCGTCTGTGACTTGAATGGTGAAGGGGATGCCAGGCCTTCACAGGTCATACTCTGTATCCATCAAGGAATGAGGACTGTTTATGGACAGGCATTGTGGGGTGCCTAACACGTTCCCCACACGTAACCAGAGTTCTTAACTCAAGAATCAAGATTTTTTTCCCATCTATATTATATTAGGAAAAATGACATTTTTCTTAACCTAGGATCGATAAAAAAATCAAATAGAGTCAAGTGACCAATCACACCTTAGAAAAACCCAATGATTGGTGGCAACTTCACTTACCTTTGGTAATTTCCTTAAAATTAAATCAATTTCCAATCACACGCCCGATGTATGGCACACCTCTACATATCCATCCTCCAACTGAAGGGAGAAATGAGAGAGGCGCATCAAGTGTCGTTGCGATGGATGGTCGAGCAGCCACGAGGCATTGACAATTTACAAAGAAAATGAGGAATTGGAAAATGAGAAATGATAAAGATGAAGATGAGAGAGAGAGAGAGAGAGAGAGAGAGAGAGAGAGAGAGAGAGAGAGAGAAAAAAAAAAAAAGACGAGAAGAGAAAGAAATGATGAGAAGATGAGAATGAGATATTAAAAAAATGAGAAGAGAAGAAAAAAATGATGACAAGATGAAAAAAAAAATGAAAAGAAGATTTTGAGGAATGATGTGACATGTTGTGCCTATAGTTCTGCCCTGATTTTTTGGACCTAACCTGATTAACCCGTTGTGATTGGTTATGTCTTGATGTGTTTGGACCAAACCTGATGTCACCTATTATGCCTTGGTTTTGCCCTGATGTGATTTGTTGTGTTGATGTGACCTAATAGTTGTGAGAAATATAAAAGATTCAAGAAAGCTTCAAAATTCAAAAATGAATTCAATAATTCAAGAGAAAGATTGGCACTTAAGAAGAAATTCAAGAATTTCAAAAGTCTAAGGAGAATTTCAAAAGAAAGATTTCAAGTTTCAAAAATCCAAGAGAGATTTCAAAAATGGAAGAAAGTTTTCAAAAATGGATAGATTTGAATGATGTTGATTTCTTTAAATAATGAATGTTTTGGAAATAAATGATGTGTGTCTTGAATGATGAATTCCTTGATGTGTGATATTGAGTCTTTTGAGCTTTTCATGATGATATGTTGTGTTGATATGTTTATGATGTTGTGACGATGTGTTGATAACATGATGTGTGACGTGTGAGTTTTGGCTTAGGATAGTAGCCATTGATGTTGTGTTTATGATCTGTTAATGTGTTTTTTTGGCTTAGGATAGTAGCCATTCTTGTTGTGTGCCTTTGATTCTAAGTTCAGGATAGCAAACTTAGACTCTTTGATGATTGATGTTGTGTTTATGATGTGTTCATGTGTTTCTGTTGGCTTAGGATAGTAGCCATTCTTGTTGTGTTCATGATGTGTTGTTGATGCAATGATAACATGGTATGATGATGTGATGAGTTTTCATTTTGGCTTGAGATAGTAGCTACTTTTGTTTGTTTTCCCCTTTACCCAAGGTTTAGGATAATGAATCAAGGAGACTAGGGACTCGTAGAATCTAGCCATTAGATTTTGCAACCATACTCCATGTTTCCTTGTTTGCTTACATGTTTGCGTGTTTGTGGTGTGTGTGTGTGGACCTAAAGTTTATTAACCTACAAAATGGTTCATCTCTTTAGGCTTTCAACTACACTTGCAAAGTAAGTATAGCAAAAAGACGGGCATCTATAGACACCTCATTTTGAACCTAGTTAATAAACTTTAGTCCCTAGTTCTAATGATGAGCTTCACAAGTCCACAAAAGGTAGTTGAAGTTATTTTGATAATTTGGATGTAATCACAACACAAAAGTGCTCAAATCGCTTTGAAAATAATACTGAAAAATGACCTTTGCTACCTTTTTTAACAGTAACTTTTGATCCCCAAAGCATTTTTTTTGTGTGGCTAGTTTCATTGGAAATGAAACATCCTGGGTTGAACACAAATTTTTCCTAATTTTGATTTATATTGAGTGAGTTATGACCGTTTGAAATTGGGCTATCTAAGTAGTCAAAATTAGGGATTTTAGGGACACATGCGTATGCATGCACGTACCTGCGTACGCAAGGCCATTCTAGAATCTCAAAACTTCGTTTTTTAGTGCTCAAAGCCTCCTTCTTTGATGGGACCTGGCCCCTAGACCATTTGAAACGTCCAAAACCCTCCAAAATGATCCTGAAAACCCTAGTTTAAACATATAAATGCAATCTTATGCCTCCAAACTCAAACCCTAGCTAGAGAGAGTTGATTTTCGACCTAAACTCTTTCCAAACTCTTTTTCTCTCTGAATTTTCTGCACACACAACAGCTAGCACATTTTTGCTACTTCAAAAAACCTTTCTCTAGTTGTCTTAAGGTAGAAACTATATTCTAATATCTTTCAAAACCTTTTTTAAACAATCTTTTCAAGAACATCTTTTTATTTTAAGTTGTGATTACCTATGAACTATTGAATACTTTGATTCTCTTGATTATCATTAGATCTTGTTGTGTAGGCACTAAGGGACTAGTTAAAATATCAACCAAGTTGTGTTCCATAAGTAAGGTGAGTCTCTCTTCAAGGCTTTTCCTTAATTTGGATTTTTTAATAACTTGTGTTATTGTTGTCCATAATTTTATTTATATTTTATGAATGCTTAGAAATATGATTTGACTTGTTTGGTTTTGATTTTTTGTCTCACCATATTTTAATTGGGGAGTTGAATAATTGGATATATTGATGAACATATTTTGATGTGTTAAGAGTTACTCTTGTTTGTTGTTAGATCCAATGCATGTTTAGGAATATATTTTGTTTAGTTTATCTATGATATCTATGTTGTTAGTTTAGATTGTTTAGTTTTGTATTAAAAGCAAGCTTTGCTTTGTTTAGTTATTATTTTGTTACTACTTTAAAACTATGTTTTTGGGTGTATATGCATGTGCATGCTTCTAACATGCGTACGCATACTCAAGGCATGTGTACTCATACTTCATGTATGTGTACGATACTCGAGGCATGCGTATGCATGCTTCATGTATGCACATGCATACTCGTGCCCAAAAACCCAGATTTAGGGTTCTTGATTTTTTTATTTGTTTTGCTATGTTTTAATCATGTGTTTAGGTCTTGTTAAGTCTAGTTTTTACATGTTTGGGTCTAGGATCAGTAGAATAATATGTTTCACATGTTTTAATTGTTCATTAATAATTAGGGTTTATATCTTGGTTGAATCATATGAACGTGCATTGATTTGTAGGTGTTGTGGTGTTATGAGGTAAGTCATGCATAATTACATGAACATGCATTTGATTTGGCTAATGAACATGATGAGATTTCTTAATTGATGAACATGATGAATATGCTTGCTAATTAATGCCTTGTTAATGAATCTGTTTTGTGATGTGCTTGCTGCCCTTTGATATATATTACTAGATGAATGGTAGGGTTTCATGCTATGGATGAGTGTAGGACATATGCCATGTTTTGGATGTTATAAGCATGTTAGTGTATGTGAGTTTAGAATGACATATTAGAGGACCATTTAATGGGATTAATATTTGGAACACAATAAGTGGAGGCCGACCTATGAGTCGGGTGGGGTTTGATGCCTAATACCTTCCCATCACTATACCTAAACTCCAGACACATCTCTAGTAAAAATCAGTCCTTCTACAAGGAGACTATATTTATGGTTCCTAGACTTAATTTAGGTGGTGACTCTATTTTCTTCTCGCCCCAATTCACTCGGCCGAGGCATACTCTCCATTGCATACACATCATCCAGAGGCAAGAGCCTCACCAAAATAGAAGAAATAGAGATGGAGATAGAAGATAAGTATTACCTAGAGGTGCAAGCCACCTAGAGAAGTTTGAGGCAAGAGCCTTAGATGGACACCATATATATATATATATATATATATCCTTTTAAGCTCGTAAGAGCCACTTGCTTTGTTTCGTTGATGCTTGCGACCATTGGCCATGTTTGTTTTTCCTTTTAGTGAGTCTTTGACAGTGAGTCACTTGCCTTTTCCTTGCAATTGGCAAAACAAGTTCTGGGATGGTGAAGTTGTCATTGCTCATTTCTCGAGTAACACAGACAGGGCTTCAGACATAAGAATCCCACGCAACTCTGTGGAGTTACATCCTACCCTATGTACGTGTGTTGTTTGTCGTGTATATGGGTTGGGCTTGAGCCGTGCGTCGAAACAAAATGTTTTGTCTCTTATTCTTTTGATTCCATTAGCAAAGCTCACGAATCAAAAGAGGGGCATCTTTAGACAACACATTTTGTACCCCTTATAACTTGAGCCCCCCGTTCCCTAATGATGTTGGAATTCTAAAGCCCAAGATTAGTTTAGGGCTTGATTAGATTGAAAATGACTTGAGGAAAGTGTTTTCAGAAAAATATAAATTTTCATGAACTAAATAAGCTATTTGTGGAAAAGAAAGGCCACGAAAATCCTAAAGCATGCGTACGCATACATGCGTATGCGCACACATTCAAACCTATGTGCACATGCTTTATGCACGCGCACGCATACATAGGCATGCGTGTGCATGCTAGGGTTCTAGAAACTATGAAATGCATGTTTTTCTACATTAAAGATGGATTTTGGAACAAATCCCACATCATCTGGGAGCGTTCCAAACCCCTATTTTTCGACTATAAAAAGCCATACATTGTACCTTTTCAAAACACACAGAAAATCCTAAGGAAAAACACAAGATTCACTAGAAATAGTGAATCAAAGAAGTTTTTACAAAAAAAATCCTCAAGTAAATATTTTTATGGTTGAGATATTTTTTGGTTGATCTTAGAGTTTCAAGTTTTTTAATTATCTTTTGTTTTGATTGTGAATAGATTAACTGTGGGGAATGATCAAAATCAAGCCAAAGAGCTTTGTTCTTTTCAGGTATAATGTTCTAGTCCTTTTTCTTTCCTCTTTCTTGTTTTAATATGTTTTTCTTGTTTGCTTTTATATGTTTATGTTATAACATATCTGTGTAGTTTAGGTTTACATTGTTTTCCTCTTTTAAGCATACTAGGTTTTTAGATATAGTTTCTATTCTATGTTGTTCTTGTTTTCTAGGTTAGGGTTTAGGGCATGTATGTGTACGCATGTGTTCTGCATGCACACACATACTCAAAGTATTCATACGCATACAACTGGGCTTCGTACTCAAGCCCTATCTATGCGCATGCATACTCATGTCCAAAAACCCTAGTCCAACCCGCTTTTGCTTTATTTCTTTATTTTACTTGTAGAACATGCTTTTGCCTTGTCTTATTTATGCTTATGAGTCTCTGCCTCCATGTTTGTTTGTTTGTTGTTTGTTCTTCATGTGCTAGATAGGGTTTTAATCTTATGATATGCCATGAACATGCATATAATCTTTCCATGCATTGATGCATAGGTGCTGTGATGCAATGAGGTAAGGCATGCATTCACATGAACATGTATTTGATTTGGATAATGAACATGATGAATATGTTTGTTTGATGCCTTGATTATGCTTGGATGTTTGGGATATACTTGATGTTAATGTCTTTCTACCATGTCTATGCTTCTGTTTGGATGTAATAACATACATACTTGTTTGACGCTGCCATGTCTTTGTTTCTACTTTGGATATGATATGATAAGATGCATGATAGATGTATGCTAGGGTTTAGGGTGAAATGCCATGTTGTTTGCTTGGATGTATGCTAGTGTGATCGTGATTCTAGAATGTGAGTATTGGATATGCCTTTAATAAGATTAAGATGTAAGACACAATGAATGGAAGCCAACCTATGGGTCGGGTGGGGTTGGGTGCCTAACTCCTTTCCATCCCCATACCTAAACTCCGAACACGTGCTCTGGTAGTAGATTAGTCCCTCCACGAAAAGCACTATATTTATGGTTCCTAAACCTAATCTAGGTGGTCACTCCATTTTCCTTCTCCAGCCTGGTCCATTTGATCGAGGCATACTCCCCCACGTTGCCCCCACAACATGGCACAAAATTAAAATTAAAATTATGATGTGGTCCCTACATAAATTTAGACACATACTGCAAAATTAGATTCTAATTTCAAATTCTAATTAAACTTTCTCTAAGTTTTACCCATTAATATATATTTTTTATCATAAAAATATAGATAATTTGTCAAATTATTATTTTTTAAAGTAAATGCAATTAGTCACATGAAAATTCTTACCTCAACTTAATACTACTTATAATCATTTTTTTTCTAATTTTTAATAAGATAGAATGTGTGGTAATTTTTGTTGTGTGATAATTTTCATTGAGTATATGTGATTTTTTTTTTTTTAATTTTATAGATCATTAATATTAGATTCTTAGTATTTTGCATCCATTAACTCACTTAGCACAAAGATTAAAAACTTAAGTGAACACATGATACAAACTTAAGAGGATAATTATGGTGTGGTTCCCACATAAATTTAAACACATGCGCAAAATTAGATTCTAATTTCAAATTCTAATTGAACTTTCTTTAAGTTATATATATATATATAGAGAGAGAGAGAGAGAGAGAGAGAGAGAGAGTACTCAAGAGATCTCCCCGAGGCATTTATGTCCCCCAACAAGTGACATCACTAATTAAAGTATCACTATTGATTTAGTAGGAAGGCTCACATGTGAAAGGAGAGATTTGTTGGAATATTCACGTGCGAAGTGTGGGTAATTAAGTAGTGAAGTTAAACATTGTATACTAATGAGAAAATGAGTGGTCAATATAACATGGTTAAGCTCATACCCATTGGTCTTTAAGCATTTTAGGTCAAGTGATGTCTCTATATGTTATATTAACTACTCAAGGAATCTCCCCCAAGATGTCTCCCCCCACCACCTCCCCCCCCCCCCAAAAAAACAAATTCTATTAGGTCCGATTGGATAAACTTATTTTTGCTAAACTGAAAACACTGTACAAAATAATTTTTAAATGTGTGAATAATGCTATAGACGTACTGTGAAAGTGCATTTTGCCTCTTGACAGTAAATCCATGTGATGTTACTTTCACGCGCTGAGAGAAAAAAGCAACGCAGAAACGCAAACTTGGATCCAAACTCATACTATTCACCACATCCATGAATTCATGCAATGCAAAATCTCAACACCAAACAAGTCAACAAATACAAATTAAATTCATTGCTCCATAAAATCTTATCATATATTATCATTTATTCATTTGTGTATTAAATATTAGTAACATCGAAATCTGCTTGGGCAGTGACTATTTCTTCTTTTCCGTAATGGTTTCTGTGTCTTTAGTAGTATTATCAATTATTTCCAGTACCAAAAAGAAAAGAATTTTCAATGTCGTACATTCTGCTTCCAGCACCAGAAAAGAATACAAGCTTTGCCCTCAACTCTACGTTTACAACGGTCATCGCACATGGAGCATCCGGAGATGAGGCGCTTATTTCCGAACGAAGTAAGAAAACAATACCTTGTGCAAGAATCATAGCATTCTTGAAATTTTGATTTTTCTGCTAGAGACTGTCCCATGAGCATTACAACTATCAAATAAAGCATCAAAGAATTTAAGACTAAGACCATTGTTCTCCTCTGGTCCATTGCAGCCCTGGAAAGGGGATGTTTAGAATTAGTGACTCTTCTTTCCTACGCAAAACAATCGTATCATAGGTGGTGCAATCCAAAAGTTAATATATAAAATTATTTATAAACTAAATTAAATAATTAAATTTTATAATATTTTATAATTTATTTTTTACTAGGAAAGAATTTAAAATTTTATTTTGGCATTCAAAAAAAATTATTTATTTTTTAAACTTTGATAATTGAGTTTCAGTTAGAGTAATTTGTTTAGAGGCAGCTGTTAGAGTAAATTATTTATTGATTTTAATGAACTTTAACATATTACAAGGTGAAAGAAAGTCTTATGATACAACAACAACAAAATAGCTATTTGCAACAAAACTTTTCCAACAACTAAAACAAATTATCGGTAAAACTAACTTTTTTGATAGTTATAAGTCTCTTCCGACAGAAATTACTCATCAAATATTGAAACATTTGCAATCAAAAAACAATTATTGATGTTACAACACCAATTTTATTTGTCACAACACCAATAATATTTATGTGTTGTGACAAATAAAATTTTCTAGTCATTTCTCTGGTCATTTCTAGTTTAATATAAATTGGAATGACTATATGTTGTTACAATGTAAAAAAGAAAGTCTTTCGTTTCAATGACTCTATATGTTAAAACTATAGTTTAGAATTTTATAAGGCTTTAAAAAAAAGAAATAAAAAATGTATCATTTAAAGTTCGCATTAATTAAGAAAGAAAAACTTGTAAGCCCAGTCAATAACGTCAACACTTTTTTTAGAATAAAAAAGAGTATTCACATCAAGTTGAAACTCTCTAAAAAAAAAAATTAGTAGTGAATGCAAATAACATAATATGCCATTTTTACTCATTTAACCCCAAAATTACCCATATTAGTTTTGCCAAACTTAAGTAAAATATTTCCTCAAAAAATAAACTTATATAAAATAGCATCATAGCTGTAATAATTTTGTAAATATACATAGTTATTGTTGTTATGTAAATTGATAAAGAAATAACAAAAAGTAAGATACATACATACATATATATATATATATATGATCATAACTTTTGCACCAGCAACACAAATGTTTTGACATTACCATTCTGATGCCACCAACTTTTTACTTTTTATCATGATCATACTTTTGATTAGATATTTATTTCCAAATAGCCAGATTGTAAAGTAGGAACATCAAGCGAACATATTTCCCATGCTAATGAAATGTGCAGTTAAAAAGAAGAAATTATTAGTTCCACCTGAAGGACTATTAACATGGTCCTCCTAACCTCTTAACCAATAAAATACTGTTATTTATGTAAATGTGATATCATCTGTTAAATTTTTTTTTTATTCCTTATGCTGATTAAGATGCCAACGGGGGCTTGATTCAACTGGGTATAGTTCGTCCGCTCTGCCTAACACGCTCAAGTTTGATTCCCGCTACCAGCAGGAGTCTGTTGGTGGGCTGATCATCGCTAAGTCTGTGTGCTTTGCCTGGGGGCTAGCGTAGCCTAGCAAACCCCCATTTTTTTTTTCTCAAAAAAAAAAAAAAAAAAAAAAAAAAAAAAAAAAAAAACTTACACATACATTTGCGTAGATGACATCAGTTCATTGGTCAGGGAGGACCACATCAACAATCTCCCAGTATAAATAAAATTTCTCGTTAAAAAAAGCTGAAGCAGTTTAATTCCAAAAAAATGGCATGCCCATCCATCATTAACATCATTATTGTTATTTTTATTATTATTGTTATTGTTATGGTTATTGCAATTGTTGTGTCGCACTGTTGCTATTGTTGTTGTTTGTTTGTAATGCAAAGAAACTAATTTTATGAATTTTGTTTTGGAGCTAACGTCAAAAGAAATTAGGAAAAAAGGAGACGAATATAAGAAAAGAAACTTTCACTTACCAGGGGTCTCTTCAGAAAATTCTTTACGTTCTTGAGTTGTCTTTAGCTTGTCTTCCTTTCCAAGGATTTGGATTTAAACCATTAAATAAAAAAATTCTCTGAACCCGCTCTACCATAAAAGACGTTAT
Source organism: Quercus suber (assembly GCF_002906115.3). Taxonomy (NCBI): domain Eukaryota; kingdom Viridiplantae; phylum Streptophyta; class Magnoliopsida; order Fagales; family Fagaceae; genus Quercus; species Quercus suber. Next base: position 627,645 of record NW_027069547.1, read on the forward strand.
TTTGACATTTTATATCAGCTGTTACATACATAAAGAGTATGGTTGACGTTTTTTTTTTTTTAAAAAAAAAAAACAATTTTGTAATTGAGTAATTATAGAAGCTGTTACACACAAAATGAGTAGAGTGGGATTTTTTTTTTTTTTTTTTCTCTTTCAAGCAAGAGTAGGATTCCGGTTTGGAACATAATAAATTCACATTTGCTACCGTATATAGTAAAATTAGTAGTAATTATACCTAGAGTGTGTTTGAGTACAACTTATTTCTAGTAGCTTATTTGTACAATTTAATTATATTTTTATTATATTATAAAATCTGAATCCCAAAATTAGCACATGATACTACGAAATGACATTTGTCTTTTTTCAAAGTATACTACAATGACACGAGACAACTTCCTACGTTTAGTTGATATTATATGGTTCTTCTCATTAAAAAATTAATAATAATAAAAAGTTGATATTATATGGTGCCACAACCAAATGCAAATTTTCAGAGATGTTATTGATGAATGCGGTTTCATTGACTTGGGTTTTGAGGGACCCAGATTTTCGTGGAGCAACACTTCTCTGATGGTCATTCCATATGGGAGCGGTTGGATAGAGGTTTGGCGAATAGTGAATTTCTTCTAAAATATCCAGGCGCAAAGGTGTCTCACCTTAGATGCATGTCATCAAACCATGTACCAATTTTTATAAACTTTTCGGGTTTGGAGACTCCACCTAGGAAAAAGGTGTTTCGATTTAAGGAGATGTGGCTATCTGATTCAGGCTGTGGTGAAACAGTGGAGGCGGTATGGAGGAATGGTGAGGAGGGTGACATTTTGAAAAAAGTAGAAAAATGTAGTAAAGATTTGGAGTGGTGGGAAAAGAATTTTTTTGGGAGTGTTAGAAGAGAGTTGGAAGAGAAAAAAAAATTGCTAGCGAAAGCTGAGATTGATGCATTGAGGAGAGGAGATAATACTCGGCTTAGAGAGTTAAAAGCTGAAATTCATGTCCTTATGGATAGAGAAACCCGATTATAGAGTCAAAGATCAAGAGTTTTATGGTTGAAAAACGGTGATAGCAATTCCAAGTTCTTCCACAACAAAGCAACTCAGCGGTTTAGGAAAAATTCAATTCTTGGAATTAAAGATAGAAGTGGGAATTGGCAAGAGCAACCAAATTTGATTGGAGATATCATTGTTGATTTTTATGGGGAATTGTTTACCACATGCAATCCGGCCAGGGAAGATGATTCACTCTCCTTTATTCTACAGCTAGTTACAGATGAGATTAATGAGCAGCTAGCAGGTGAATTCATGGGTTGGGAAGTCCAAGAAGCACTGAAACAAATGGTGCCTCTAAAAGCACCATGTCCGGATGAGATGCCACCACTTTTCTACCAACACTTTTGGGGGTTGATGGACCAAGAGGTAACATCTACAATTCTTACTTGGTTGAATTCAGGTAAATTGCCTCACCCAATAAATCACACATTTATCACCTTAATCCCAAAAGTGAAAAATCCTGTATTAATTTCTAAATATCGCCCTATAAGCCTATGTAATGTGTTGTACAAGATATTTTCCAAAGTTCTTGCAAACAGATTAAAAAAAATTCGTGCCAAAACTTATAACTGAGCATCAATCTACTTTTGCAAAAAATAGGCTTATTTCAGATAATGTATTAGTTGCTTTCGAGACTTTACATTGTATGAAAAATCATAACTCAGGAAAAACAGGTTTTATGGCTATCAAACTTGATATGAGTAAAGCATATGACAGGGTGGAGTGGAATTATTTACAAAAACTGATGGAGAAAATGGGATTTTGCACAAGGTGGATTGAATTAATTATGGAGTGTGTTAGTATTGTCTCATATTCCATCCTAGTGAATGGTGAACCGAAAGGGTTAATTAATCCAACAAGAGGCATACAGCAAGGGGACCCTTTCTCCCCTTTCCTCTTCCTTTTATGCACGGAAGAATTACATGGCCTAATCACAAGAGCTGCAAGAGCAAAGGAAATCAACGGCTTCTCTCTTTGTAAGAGAGGCCCCATACTAACCCATTTATTTTTTGCAGATGACAGCTTGCTTTTTTGCAAGGCCAACCCCCAAGAATGTGGAAATGTACTCAAAATATTGTCGGATTATGAAGCGGTATCGGGACAAAAAATCAATAGAGAAAAGACATCCCTTTTCTTTAGCAACTCCACGGAAGAGGCGACTAGACAAGAGATAAAAAGAGTGTTAGGGGTGCAAGAGATAAAATTTTATGAGAAATATTTGGGGTTGCCTTCGTTGGTAGGAAGGGGAAAAAAAGCAAGCTTTAGCTATATAAAGGAGTGGGTTTGGAGAAAATTACAAGGGTGGGAAGGAAAGCTTTTGTCTCAAGCAGGTAGAGAAGTCCTAATCAAAGCAATTGCCCAAGCCATTCCGACATATACCATGGGATGTTTCAAAATACCCTTAGGTCTATGTCACGACATTGAAGCAATGGTTAAAAAATTCTTTTGGGGGCAGAGGGGTGATAAAAGGAAAATTCATTAGATTAAATGGTCGGAGTTGACAAAATCGAAGCTAGATGGAGGAATGGGTTTTAGGGACCTTGCATTGTTCAATGACTCGCTTCTAGCCAAGCAAGCATGGAAACTCCTACATAATAAAGATACTCTTTTCTAGAGGATATTCAAGGCAAGATTTTTTCCTCATTGTTCATTCATGGAAACCAAGGAATCAACAACTGGGTCATATGCTTGGAAAAGCATTTTGAAGGGAAGGGAGGTTATCAAAATGGGTGCAAGATTTCGGGTTGGCAATGGAAAAAACATTAAAATATGGCAGCACCATTGGCTTCCCATTAAACATCCACCTTTAGTCACTTCTCCAATCATCGAGTCTATGGAGGATGCTACGGTTGATTGTTTAATAGACGAGGCCACTAGGAATTGGGATGATGAAGCGTTGGAGGGAGTGCTTATACCAACTGAAGCTGAACTTGCAAAAAAGATCCCACTTGCCCGATGCCAAACTGAAGACTCTCTGTTCTGGCCTTTCATGGCAAATGGGCAATACAATTGCAAATCTGGCTATCATTTTCTAAAGGAGTTAGAGACCAAGGTTGAAGAAGGTACACAAATGGACCTGGACAAAAATCTCTGGAAAAGCATTTAGTCATTGGATGTTCTAAACAAGTACAAAAATTTTTCATGGCGTGCGTGCAGAGAATCCCTCCCAACAAAGTCTAACCTGAACAGAAAAACAATTATTCCAAACCCAACCTGTGACAGATGTGCTTCAATGGTAGAGGACACGCTACATGCTCTCTGGGGTTGTTCAGGTTTGAACGTGGTTTGGAATGATAATAGGTGGAGCTTTCGGTCAAGGGAGGTCTTCACTAATTTCAAGCGCCTATACGGATGGTTACTAGAGAATTGGAAGCCCATTGAGCTATTTGATATCCAAGTTTGGTGTATTTGGCACCAGAGAAATCAATCCCGACTACAACAACCTTGCTGCCTCACTAAGGACCTGAAACAAACTGCACAGGAGTGCTGGGATGAGATCAGATCAGTCAATCCTCTGCCAAACCCGATCAGACCAGAGCCCAAGCCAAAATGGAAAGCCCCACCACAGAACAAATATAAGATCAATTATGATGGAGCAATCTCAAATGCAAAAAACAAAGCAGGGATTGGAGTGGTTGTTCGTGACTACAATAGTGAGGTAATGGCATCCTTAATTCAGCAATTGGAGCAAGCATACCAGCCAGTGGAAGTGGAAGCAATTGCCGCGTGCAAAGCAGTGGAGTTTGGCAACGAGATTGGAGTGGACTTTGCTATTGTGGAGGGTGATTCAGAAGTGATAGTGAAGGCTTTGAGGATCAATGACAATGGATTGACTCCTTTTGCACCACTGATAAATGATATTTCTTTATTTTTGGGTTTGTTTTCAGAATTATCATACTCTCACATTAGGAGAGATGGCAACAAAGTTGCTCATAGTTTAGCTAGGCTAGCTTTGATGACACCAAGTTGTACCTTGTAGATGGAGGATGTCCCATCTCGCACCTTATCCTTTGTTCAGGCTGATTTGACCATGCTTTGATTTTAATTAATAAACATCTTCTTTCTCAAAAAAAAAAAAAAAAAAAAAAAATACACAACGTGTCATCATTTGGCACTCAAGTAAAAAAATCTGCAAATTCCAGTTCTTAGGAGATAGATGCGGTGAATTTCAAGTTGAACTCAAGAAAATTTCTCTCGACAAGGGAGCTTGACTTCTATGGTGGAGTAGAAAAGTTTGTCCCTTCTTAGCGAAGGGGTGGTCAGTCTCCTAGGAATTCTTGGATAATGGTTTATTTTTCAGGGGTTTTGGGAAACAGAAGAGTGAGTGAGTGTTTGTTTTATTTCAATCAATGGAAGACCTTGCACAAAACTAGAGCCGACTAACTCTGTCTGAGAGGGAAGGTCCTAGTTGCTGCCTTACACAAGAGGAAAGCTCCAATGAATTCTGTATAGCAGCCAAGTTTCTTACAAGGAGGGTTCTGAATATGGATGTCATTGCAAGAACTTTTAATCAACTATGGAGAGCACGTAATGGATTCAAAATCAAGAATCTTGGTGATCACAGAGTCCTTTTTATTTTTGACAACCAGTCAAATGTAGACAAAATCCTTCGAAGCGAACCATGGAACTTAGACAAACATTTCCACAGATTCCCAGGAAGCAGACAGAGGGAATCTTTTACGTGTCCAGGTCGAATTTGATTTATCACTTCCATTATGCCGAGGACGGTTAGTTTCTTTGGGGAAGGAGAAGCAGATTTCGATTAGCTTTAAGTATGAAAGACTTCCAAACCTTTGTTATTGGTGTTGACGACAAGGAATGTGAGTTGTGGATAGATAGTGAAGGGACCCTTCAACCCGAGCAAAGATAATTTGGACCATCCATTTGTGCACCAGCGTTTGTCCCATCAAGGAAAACCATGATCAATGTCCCTAGATTCTATTCAGCCTAAAAAAAAAAGGGACACGCACATGCATCTTCCATAGAGTGCGAAAGTTCAATCCAATCTCCAGTGAACCTAGTTGCACCGATAGCCCTTCTGAAGTCTGATCACCAACAGCAAAGTCGTAACGCTCAATCTGAATTAACTCCTAGGACAGACACGTTACCTGCTCAGCCGAATGGAGATAATTGCGTAATTCAACGCGTAATAAACGAGAATATTACTCCAGCTGTTTCAGACAAAGCAATAACTCAGAATGATTCGCAATTAAAGGAGTTGGATGGAGAACTTTCCAAGTTTATCTCCCACATTTCCTCTCATTCAATGCCTAGTGTCCGTGCATCCCACTTAGCCCACAATACTGACCAGATTCATGAGAAACAAAATAATCCAACTAGTGAATCACGTGCATCCCATGAGACAGCTAGGGTTTTTGCCAACCCTAAGTAGCAACATGTTCTCCCAACATGGTGCTAACGTGCTAGACGTGGGCAGCCCATTGACACCACAGTTGATCATTACTCACGCAAAAAATGGATTGCAGCCACACTTGAGATTCATTTAGATTTACCCTCAAAGTGTCAGCAGGTTCTTCAGGATGATGGTGGCGAGTTTTTTAAATTAGTGGAGGCTGATCATCAACCCCGCCAAGAGCAATGAGTTACCTAGCTTGGAACTGGTGTGGGCTTGGAAACCTCGTACAAGAAGAGAGCTCGTTGATATCATATGGGCAAAAGATCCCTCTGTCTTTTTTTAGCCGAAACTCTAATAGACAATGCAAGGCAAGAGAAGGCAAAAGTGGGGGATTGGTTTTATTCTGGAAGTCAACGGTGAATTTGAATATTGAAAGTTCACACAAGTATCACATTGATGCTATCATAGACAAGGGTGCGGAGGACGAATGAAGGTTGACTGGTTTTTATGGTGAACCTGAGACTGCTAGAAGATGGGAAGCATGGGATAAACTTCGGCACCTAAACTCAAACCTAGGAATTCCATGGTTGTTCCTGGGTGATTTCAATGAGATCACAAAACAAGAGGAAAAATTAGGTAGAGTTATCAGGCCTCACAATCAAATGCAACTATTTCAGGATGCGATTGATGAATGTAGTTTCATGGATCTAGGCTATGTGGGGTCGAAATTTACTTGGAGTAAGCACTTCACAAATGGTAATTCAATCTGGGAGAGGCTTGATAAGGGACTTGCTACAAATGAATGGTTCTTAAAATTTCTAGGTTCTAAGGTCTACCACTTATAGAGTGATTCTTTGGATCATAGAACACTACTTATTGTTTTTGCTCCATTAGATCTGCCTCAATGAAAAAAAACCTTTCAGATTCAAAGAAATGTGGTTATCAAACTCAGGTTGTGGGGAAATAGCGCAGGCTACTTGGAATCATACAAATGGGCCTGAACCAAATAGGGAAATCCTTGAAAAAATTGAAAAATGTGGGAAAGATTTGGGGTGGTGGAACCGAAACGTTTTTGGGAGTGTTCGACAAGGGTTGATTAAAAAGAAGAAGTTGCTGCTTCAGGCAGAAAATGAGGCTATGATCAGTGGTTTGAATGATCAGGTTAGGGAGTTAAAGTCAGAAATCAGCCTGCTTTTGGATAGAAAAGCCAGGATGTGGGCACAACGATCAAGAATTCAATGGGCTAGCCAAGGTGATAAGAATACTAAGTACTTCCATAGCAAAGCAACAAAATGGTCTAGAAAAAAAATCAGATTTATGGAATTCATGACGAACAGGAATCTTGGAGGGTCGGTCAAGATAAGATTTCCAAAATTGTAACAAATTATTACTAGAAGTTGTTCACTTCCACCAACTTAGATCCTCCAAGCATAGTTCTTGAACATGTGCCTCAAGTTATAACAAAGGAGATGAATCAAACCCTTACCTTTGAGTTTAGGGAGGAGAAAGTCATAGCTGCCTTGAAGCAAATGGCGCCAATGAAAGCCCCTGGTCCAGATGGGATGCCCTCGCTTTTTTTTCCAGCACTTCTGGAACATTGTAGATTCAGATGTCACCTCCTTAATTTTATTATGGCTAAACACAAGTATCCTACCTCATCCCTTAAATCATACCTTTGTTGCACTCATTCCAAAGACTGAAAATCCTAAGCATGTGCACCAATTTCGTCCAATTAGCCTTTGTAATGTGTTATACAAAAATTTTTTTCTAAAGTACTAGCAAACAGATTGAAAACCCTACTCCCCACTATAATCACTGAACACCAATCAGCCTTCACCAAAGACCGTTTGATTTCTAATAATATTTTAGTTGCCTTCAAAACCTTACATAGCATGCAAAAATACAATTCAACTAAGTCAAGTTTTATAGCAATTAAATTGGATATGAGTAAGGCCTATGACCGTGTAGAATGGTCTTTCTTAGAAGGGTTGATGAGGAAAATGGGCTTTAACGAGAGATGGATACATTTGACCATGCTTTGTGTAAAAACAGTGACTTACTCCATTTTGATTAATGGTGAACCAATAGGGCTAATCCATCCAACTAGGGGCATTAGACAAGGGGGTCCACTTTCCCCCTTTCTTTTCTTGCTATGCACCGAAGGGTTGAATAGGTTAATTAACCATGCAGAAAGGAATGGAGATATTCATGGATACTCTTTTGGTAAAAGGGATCCCAAACTAACGCATCTATTATTTGCAGATGATAGTCTTCTATTTTGCAGGGCAACAGTGGAGGAAAGTGATAAAGTATTGCATATATTGGAATCCCATAAAAGGGTTACAGGCCAAAAGGTGAACAGGAGCAAGATAGCCCTATTTCTTAGCAAGAGTACACATGTGGACATCAAAACAAGCATTAAGCATGCTTTGGGGGTCCAAGAGATTATGCATTACGAAAAATACTTAGGGCTGCCATCACTTGTGGGAAAAGGAAAAAAGGCAAGCTTTAACTACATTAAGGAGAGAGTGTGGCAAAAACTCCAAGGTTGGGAAGAGAAGTTACTATCACAAGCAAAGAGGGAGGTGTTGATCAAATCAGTAATTCAAGCTCTTCCCACCTACACTATGGAATGCTTTAAACTCCCCTCGGGTTTATGTCATGACATTGAATCCCTGATCAAAAAATTTTGGTGAGGACAAAGAGCTGATCGAAGAAAATTTCACTGGTTAAAATGGGATGAAATGACCAAATCAAAGATGATGGGAGGCATAGGTTTCCGAGATTTGGCTCTCTACAATGACTCACTCTTAGCTAAACAAGCTTGGTGCCTTTTACACAACAAGTCATCTCTTTTTTACAAGGTCTTCAAAGCAAGATTTTTCCCAAATTGTTCCATTATGGAGGCCCATGACTCAAGATCAGCCTCATATGCTTGGCAGAGCATACTCAAAGGCAGGGAGGTGTTGCAAAGAGGTGCTAGATGACGAGTGGGAAATAAAGAATCAATAAAAATCTGGCTGCAGTCTTGGCTGCCTAGGAAACACCCTCCACAGGTAACGTCCTATCCCATTTCTTCTATGGAAAATGCTAAGGTGGCAGTATTGATAGATGAAAGCACAAGGTAGTGGAATGAAGAGCTAATTGATGGTATCTTTGCAAGTGATGAAGCTGCCATTATCCCAAAAAAAAAAAATCCCTCTTGGTCATCTAGCAAATGAGGATGTATTTATATGGCCCTACTCTAATGATGGCAGTTACACATGCAAGTCGGGCTACAAGTTTTTGAAAGAGGAAGCCGAGCTGCCCTCCAATCAACAGCCCTCAACTCTGGACACTCACCTATGGAAACAACTATGGTCTCTCCAGGTGCCCAACAAAGTCAGAAACTTGTTGTGGCGAGCTTGTCACAATGCTATGCCAACAAAAGCTAGCTTAGTGCAAAGAACAATCATTGATGACCCACTCTGTGACCGCTGCCGTGAAGTTCATGAAAACCCTTTACATGCTCTTTAGTTGTGCAGGGAGATAGACATAGTTTGGGATGACCATGAGTTATGGTCTTATCGGAGACAAGTTTAGTTTTTGAGCTTTAAAGAATTGCTATCTTAGGCTCTTAGCTGATTTTGCAAAAATAGAATGTCAAGCTTTTCGCCATGACGATATGGTTGATTTGGTCTTAGAGAAACTAGGTACATTTGAACCACTCGGCCACAACACTCCACCAAATTCCCCAACGTTCCAAAGAATGGCTTGCCGAGTTCACAGCATGCCAAGCTACACAGTCAGCACGAAGTGATAGAAAAGTTCAGACATGCAGATTCTAGATAGCACCTCCAACAGACTTGGTGAAGATCAACTTCATCGAAGCGATTTTTTGTGGAGAGAATAAATCGGGCATCAAAGTGGTTATCAAAGACTGCTCAGGTTCATGTTTGCTTCTTGCTCCAAGAAAATACCACAAAGTTTCGAGGCCGAAGCACTAGCAGTAGCCACGGCATTATCTTTCGCTACTGAGTTGAGATTCACTAAAGCAATATTGGAGGGTGACTCAATGGAGGTTATCCAAGCACTCATCCAACCAGGGAGCACACTATTTTCAATAGGACCTTGGATAGATGACTTAAAAGTACTAGCAAATGATTTTGTTCAATTACAATACTCCCATACAAGGAGGGAGAGAATGTAATAGACTTGCTCACAGTCTGGCAAGATATGCAATAGACATACCAGACTTTCTTATGTAGATGGAGGATGTTTTATCACATTTTATAGTTATTTTACAGGCTGATTTAGCCAATTCAATTTGAAGCATTTCAAGTTTTCACCCTAAAAAAAAAAACCACGTGTCAACAATTATTTATACTTGTCAATATGGTTGGCATAATATAAAATTGGAGAAAATTATTATATACTCTAGGAGTACCATAAATGCATACTCCCTCCTCTTACATGAATTGTGGGTCCCATTATAAATTTAATTAGTGGAACTCACAGTTATGTAAAAGGAGGGAGTACGCATTTATAGTATTCTGGGAGTACTCAATAATTACCCTAATATTGGACACGTGGCTTAGAATTTAAAATTTTGGATGAAGTAAATGCATTTATTTAGTATGATGTTTGTTCTTATTTATGACAATTAATTCTTAGTTGTCATTTGCCTTTTAATTTCTCTAATTGTTCCCTTTATTTTATTTTATTTATTATTTGAGAAAAACCATTCACCTTTCAATGGCTATTAAAGTATTTTGTTAAAAATACTTTAATTCAATAATATATGTGTAATAAATATAAAAATGTAAAACACTATTAAAAATTAATGAAAAACGCATAATATAATGTACTGTTATTGAAAAACACAACACCTAGAGTCTAAAATGCTTAATTAAAAAAGAAAAATTGCTAAAATGATAGCCGAAAAAGGTTAACGACTAATTAAAAGCAAAAAGAGACTATCTTCTAAAATGATGGGTGGACCACCTAATTATGCTAATTTTAAATAATATTTTTTGAGCATATATTATAATATGCCCAATCAAACTCCTAAAATTATGAGTGTGCCACTTAATATCATATATGATGATGCTCAAAATCATCCAAACTCACAGTCTTCAGTGAAAGATGAAGAGTAGTGAACCTATAAAAATGGAAATACCTTCAAACACTGGTGTGGTGCCGGCCGAAGACCATGCAATGATTAAGTCAAAAAATCACAATGATCTCTATGAACTATAAAAAAGGAGTTTCGGAATAGTATTTTTTACGTACCTTGAAATTAGGGTATCTTGGTGTTTATATAGGAGGTTTGTGAGTGACCACCTTAGCTAAATTGTTGGGACATAGGGTTATACCTCAGCTAACTAATAGGAGTTGGGAACTATCCCATAGCTGATTCATAAGAGATGAGAGTTATCCCTTAACTGATTTGAAGTAGATGGGAGTTATCCCTTAGCCAATAGTCATGTGAATGTAGGAGAGTTTTAGGTGATGCGAGTATTGTAACGTAGGCTTAGTGTGTGCATCTTATCTTGTCCATCACTATGGGTGACGGTCGCAGATGAAGGTTAGGCTCACGCATACTTACTCGTCAGCATTTGTGCTTGACATGAATCTTGCTAGAGTAGTTGTGATGACTTGCATTAATTACATCTAGTCTTCCATTTTTGATAGGTAGGTAATTTTGAGAAGACTAATCCGTTCGAGAAGAGTAACCCATTTGGGAAGAGTAGCTCTTTTGGGAAGACTAACTCATTTGAAAAGACTAGCTATGTAGTGAGTTAAAAAATTCCTCATCAGTATGTGTAAAATATATATATATACACATACACACGTGTGTGGGAGAGATAGGGGTAAAAAAATGACAATGACAATGAACATTGAAAGTATCCTCTCTCTCTCTCTCTCTCTCTCTCTCTCTCATATTTCCTTTTTTATTTAATTCTTCAGCCATTCTACATCTCTAATTTTTCCCTTTTATTCAAGTACTTAGTTTTCTTTTCTTTTCTTTTTTTCTTTTTCTTTTAAATTTGATACTCTTAATTTTTAATTGAGTGAAAAATGAATGTCACTATAACAAGGACTAGTTTTTGTGTGGCACTAATTTTGTTGGGTATTAAACTCGTTAAATAGAAACATTAATTCCTTTAGTTATTAGTCATTCAACAGTGGGGAAAAATCACAAATTACACCTTTCAACTCTAAATTTATTTGTGGATTTTAGTTAGCTCAACTATTAAAATCTTTGATGGTTGAATAAGAGATTTGGGGTTCAATCTTTGCCTACACCAAAAACCAATTGGTTCTGTCAATGCCTTACGGTGGTCAACCACCCATCACAGCGATGCATGTGCGCTTCCTAGGAAAAGTTTGCACGAGCTATGCGCTCGGGGAGTTTGAGTGATGTGTGGATGAGGGTGAAGAATACCTCTAGTGTGTTTGTCTGAATTGGGTCAATTTTTATTAAATTACCAAAGGTAAGTGAAGTCACTACCAATCATTGGGTTTTTTCTAAGGTGTGATTGGTTACCTGACTCTATTTGATTTTATTACCAATCCTAGGCTAAGAAAATGTCCATTTTGCCTAATCTAATATTGATAGGTAAACAGTCATGATTCTTGAGTTCTGAATTCTGGTTACGTGTGAGGAAGATGTTAGGCACCCTACAACACCTGTCTAAGGACAGTCCTTTGTTTTGGTAAAATTTTAATTTTCGGACATTGATAATTAAAAACGAGTTATCGGCATTAGCTTTTGGGACTTTAACGAAATTTTTCTTTGAGGTTTTGATTTGGAAAGGGTGTGGTCTTAATCAATGCTTCACTAGTACATTTTGGAATCGTTGCCAAATTTCCACGACGAAAATTCGGTAGCATTTTGCCTTATTTTCATGGTGGAAATTTGGCAGCACTTCGCCTTAGGTGCGTCATAGCACACAAAAAAACAATCTTCACCAAGCTTTCACTGTGAGAATATAGCAACGAAGGTACCCCACTTTCATGGTAAAAAGTTTGGTAGAGTTTTGCGTTTGCTGCACTATGGTGCATTGTTAGGGTTTCATGCCTGTGTATACGGTGCATGCCAACATGCTTGTACCAAGATGAGCTGAAGCCCCTCAAAGCATCAAACATACTGATACATGTCATATACACAGGGAAAACCAATGTCACTTTGCTGACATGGATCGAGACAATCACACCACAATGATCATGCCCACATTATAGTGTAAATATGCACCTATGGCAATCGCCTTGGGTGCATACCCATACTTCAAGGTCAAGAGCACCCATGATTACGAGAGGGTTAACCTCCTTATCATGAGAGTCCATCATACAAAGTGCATGATCACCCATAAACAAAGCATGTATATATATATATATATATACACACACGCACACACACATATATACATCATGCTCAATACTAGCACATAAAGCAGGAAAGTAAAGCGGGGATTGCCAACATCCTAAGGGTATGGCCTAACAAGGTATAAGAAATGTAAAACAGACATTGTCATACCCTAGGAATGCAGCCCTAATAGGATACAAGGAAAAAGAAGTCCTGATACATGGTTCTAGAGAAGGCTAAAGAGATAGATAGAGGAAATCACTCGGAGAGGCTAGGCCTTCTAATCTTCTAAACATGGCCCCTTTGGGGCTTGCGCCTTTTTACTTGCATCTTTGCCCTTTTTACTCGCACCTAGGGAGTTGCATCCTTGCTCCAAGTGTGTACATGCAATGACAAAGAAACACAAAACCAACAGTCAAGCAAATAAACAACTAAAAAGAAAGCATGTAAAAGGACAAACTAACAAAGAGAGCCAAATTGGGGCAAACAAGCATGTTATTAAACAAAAGGTAGTGTCCTTAGAGGATAAAATGTAGGTTTGGATCTGGTGTCCATAGTTCCATGAGATTGGAATATGGATGACACAAAAAAGCGCATAAAGACATATGCATGAACATAGAGGCAAACGTGCAAAAATGCAAAGAAACTAGGAGAGCCAAATGATATGGCACAAAGTAAGCAAGCAAGGCGAGCATATCATCACATGGAGTGGAGAAGGGTATGCATTGAGCAAATCAACATCGTGGAGATGTGTTCTCACAAATGGTCACATCCAAACAAACCACAAGAGGGACAGATGTGCCCACGCAAGTGAGTGGTCCCAAAGACTAACAAAAACAAACCCATGTAGGGAAAAAATCATGGCAAAGCCTAGATTTAGACAGATAAACATGGATTTATAGCATAAAAGCAAGTAAGCATAGACGTGCATAAATGAAATGATCCAAACCCTTTGTTGTAGGCTTAGGTTTATGAATATAGGCCTAGACCACAAGATCTAGATCTACATCCTACCTATGAACCAAAGTACAAGAAAACGGCATAACAATAGACATAAAGCTATAACAATCACTAGGCATAACGTCCAAGTAAAGCATTAAGCATATGAACATGGCAAGAAACACAAACAAATATACTAAAAGCTATAAAGCACTCAAGTATAGCACATGATTAATTCATCAAAAGGTAGGCACGGAGCCACAAGCATAAACATCAGACAAGTTGCAAAGCAAATATCCTAAATGAAGACAAGAAAAAAGTGTGGATTTGAAGATGATTAAAAGACCTTGGAAGTTATTTGGATGCCTTCAAACATCTTCCAAAGGGTTCGGGAGCCTCTTTGTAATTTTTTGAAAGGTGGAGGGCTTTATTGCAATTTTAGAAAGATATTGGGCCAAAATGTAATTTTGGGAATTTTTGGGTTAAAATGCAATTTTGAGGAAAACCAAGGTCAGAATATGAATATTGGAAAATTTTGGGTCAAAATGCAATTTTGACAAAATTTACGGCATAGCATGGAAATATGGGAAAAGTATGTATTAAGATGCAAATATGATAATATGAATTAAAAAGAAAATGTAGAAAACATATGGCATTTTATTTATCTATAAAAATAAAAATAAAAATACATACATGGGCCCTTTTTATTAGCTTGAGGATTTAGAACTCAATTTCTCCATCATCTCATTCACAATGTGTTGGATAAATTCGGACTCATGCCTGGGAAGAAGATAGAAAAATTTTACATGATGGTCCAAACCAATTATAAATCATCTTTTTCACAATATGTTGGATAAATTATGACTCATGCCAGTGAACAAGATAGAAAATAATTACATGATGGTCCAAACACATTTATAAGACTATGGAAGGAAGAAAAATATTAGGCAAGAATACTCCTTGCTCAAACACATGTCAATTCATTAGCTCAAGCAACATGGATAGGACTACTCATACAAGAATTGTATATCATAGTAGTTATATAGTTCAAACATACATATTCAAAGCTATAGCTTTTGTTGACTTGGTTGAAACATATCCATCAAATTTAAGCCTTAGTGCCTGCACAAATGCAAGTCTTTACCTCTTGAGTCTAGGGCCAAATTATTTTTTCTCCCCGCTTAACTGCTTAAGTGAAGGTGTTCGTTAAATTTCTATTTAGGCACTAATATCATTACAAACTACTAAAAGATCTACTTCTTCAAAGTTATGTAAACAGATTTTTACTAAAACAAATTATGTAAACAATTGATATGTAGTTAAAATGTGCTTTTAGGTTTACCCAAGACAATGATTGGGCCAAAACTAAATCGTTTTAAAAAGGACAAATTCCAATGTAAACTTAATCCAATATATAGTTTGGAAAAAAGGTAATTTGGGGTTGTTAAAGCATCACACTGAGTTATAAAAAAGCGTTGTAAACGTGGAAGACAATAACCCCTCACAATTCCAACCATATTTAATTTATCAATTTTTTCTTGAATAATAGTGAGAAAACAATAACAAAAGTTAAAAATAAAAGATGGAGAATATGAACCAGGCAGTCAGCATGGCAACACCCAAGCCAAGAACTTGATCATGCTGCAAGGGTGGAAGAGGAAGTGGAAGAAATGAAATGAAATTGAGGGATAAAATTTGTCTGTAAAATGCAAATTCTGCTAAGTTGGATAAAAAATCCAAATAGTTTTATTTTAGTCCAGACTTTAAGGAAATGAATAAATATAGTAATTAAAATTTTGTGAACTAAATTGCAAATGGCAAAACCACAAAGCGTAAATTATGATTTACCCAAAAAAAATGAAGATAATAGACAATTTCAATAGACTTATAATTCATAGAAAGTTATGTGCTTAAAACCAAGTATTTCCTTTTAAATTATTGCAAAGGAGCATTTCCAAAGTCCTAAAGAAGTGCAACAAGATTCTAACTATTATATGTTGTAATATTTCAATCCATGCATATTATGCTACATTATATATACTTCATGAAATAAGAAAGAAGACTACTTGTTTAAATATCAAAAGAAACATATTTGTCATGGAAATTACCTATCTTGTAAATGCCAACCTGAGAGATTGGCTACTTCTCTCAAAGTAACCCTCCACATTTCTACCATCTTTATGTTATCTTTAAATCGTTTTTCGTGATCCTTAAAGGCCTGTCCAAAAGTTCCTGTCTGTTTCCGTACATCAGATGGATCCACATCATAAAAAATAGGCCAAATCATCAATTTTCTCTCTCTCATGCATTTAACGATATGTGCAAGTTCAATCAAGCACCATGTTGAAAATGCATAATTTCTTGAAAAAATAACAACAGCAAACCTCGATTCTTCTATTGCTTTCAAGAGTTCTGGTGAAATAGATTTTCCTCTCTCAAGTTCTTCATCATCCCTAAAGGTCAAAATGCCTTTCCGTTGTAATGCAGCATATAAATGGTCAGTAAAACCTCTACGGGTATCCACGCCTCTAAAATTGAGAAACACCTCGTATTTCCATCGAGGTGTTGAAGAAGAAGATGGTGATGACGTTGAGGCTCCCTGACTGCTCATGGAAACAGTTTAAAATATACTAGAAAATGTTAAACTATTTTTTATATGTAATTTTGACAAAAAGAAGTACATTCATTTTAACATAAGAGAAAATATTCATGCTGAAGATGCATTTTTTATTTTTTTAGAGGGTGATGATAGCAAACCTTGATTCTTCTTTTTCTTGTATAAGCTCTTGTGAAATACAATTTCCTCTCTCAAGTTCTTCATTTTTCCTAAAAATCCAAACGCCAACCCATCGCCAAATGGCAAATACAAGATCTACAAAAAATTTTCTAAAATTCCACCGAGGTGTTGAAGAAGAAGAAGATGACGATGAGATTCCTTGAGTCCTCATGGAAACCGTTGGAAATATGCTGGCAAATCTTGAGAAATATAAATTAATAGGAACGTAAATTAACGAAGAAGAAAACAATTTGACATGGAAATTTCATTTCAAGATAAAAGGGATGAATGTGTGTGAAAAATGACTGACTTACAGATTTGGAAATAGAAATTACAGTAGACTAGTAATGACTGGTGATTTGTAATGCTCGAAACCTTCTTGAAAAAAACAAAGCTGGATTCAATTGCTGTTAGATGATATAATTGCGTGTTTAATAAAAGAGTGTACTCTGTTCTTTCTTTCTCCGTGTGTTTGTGTTCACAACTTCACATCCCCTGTTTTCAGTCAAGCCAAATAGCCAGTCTCAAATGCCTTTTCCCATTTACAATTTTTTTTTTTTTTTTTTTGACTTAGCGTGACACAAATTACTTTCTTATTCCTTCACTTTATTGCTTATTATTATTATTATTTAAATCGATAGAGGACAGAATATTTTCGCGGTATCCAGCTATGACTACGAAACTATGTTTAAATTTATTTTTTTATTCAGAAAAATAGAAAAAGAAGAATTTTTATTTTTATTTTTTGCTAAAATTTATGGTAAAAATTATCATTAGATCTTGTTTTATACTATCAAAACTTTAAAAGAGTACAATTGCCACATAAAGCCGTTTGAAAATTTATCTGCACTTGCTTTACTTTCCTCTTCTTCTTTTTTTTTTTTTTTTACAGACTTCCTTCTCCATTTCTAATGGTTATTAATTTAACTTTTTATAAACATAAAAAAAAAAAAAGGGTGTTTTTTTCCCATCTCTAAAAGAACACTTTTTTATGTATATAATATATTGAATAGATAAACAAAATCTCACATAAAATAATAATAGAAATAGTGAGTAATTGACTTCATGCTCATAAATTTAAGTTTTTTTCATGCTTATTGAACTCTGTTATTTCTCCTATGTTCGTGTGTATTTACAATTTCATATTCATCCTTTTAGTCAAGTCAACCATGGTTTTATCCTTTACTTCCCTAGTGGTTATTCGCCCTTTTTTTTTTCTGGTCCCCCCTCTTTTTTAATTCTTTTCTTTATTATTATTATTATGGCATTTGTTAATAAATATCATAAAGGCATCCATTTTATGAGATTTGGATTTATTGCAAGATACTACCATTTTTTTTCTTTTAATATTCAATTTACTATCTAAGCACAAGAAATTAAATTTTATAAGGATGTAGTGTGAAACTTAAGTTTTACCCCTCCAGTCCTAACATATCATATCATCATATTACATATTAAAGAATTGACACAACCACACTTAATCAATAAGAAAGAAAAAGCTTTTAGAATTACTTAGATTTTCTAATAGTAATACGTTGAAGGATGGCATTAACAAAGATTGCAAACTCAAAGGACTAAATTAACAAATCAAATTTTAAATAATTGAAATGACAATTAATCCAAGGTTTAAGAATGTAAAATGAGTTTTAGTCCTATTTTTATTATTTTATAAAATACACTTTATTCTTTGCATTTAGGTTAATCCATTTTACCTTTAGAGCTTTTTTACAATATTATAGTTTATCCCTTGTGCTTTAGGGTAAAGTAAAAAAAATTAATATTTTTGTTGTTATTCATGTAATTTTACACGAGACATATAAGAATGTTCTTTCTCTTTCTTTATGAGAGGTGCATGTATCTTATGAGGTGGATTTACAGAACACCTCCTCTTAATATGTGGATACCACTAGTGTGTAGGACTCTCTCAATGTGAGAGGAGGGTTGCACAAATCCGTATTATAAAATTTTAACTCTTGTTTGGAACGTGTATCCCAATCAAGAACACATTCAACCAATATGATGAACCAGTGAATACTGAAGGATTGGAGCATTTTAATTTAGAAACTAGAGCCCCAACAAAGGGAAATATGGAAACAAAGAGTTGCACATGAACTAAAAAGCATTGGAAGGATCAGACTCTTGAGTCTAAAAGTAGTGAATTTAGTGACTGATGTTATCAGAGTTTAGATGAAGCTACCAAGATCAGTAGCAAGAGCAGAGTAGAAGCCAGAAACACAAAGGATCAAAGCACTGTTCACAGAGCTATTGATTCTATAACAGAGCATAAACGGCAGAGAAACATAATTGAAGAACAATGACCATATGACTTGTAGTTTAGTGTGTTTAGGTGCTTACTTAAGTGTTAACACGTGAAACAGTTAGTTAGTCCTGTAGTTGGCACGTGTGATAGTTTGTTAGTTCTGGTAGTTGGTTATTTTTGTGTTCACGCCTGTACAGATTAGTATATATATAGTTTGTATAATCGTTTTACTAATTAATGAAATATACAGATTTCAATCCTTGATTCTGTGATAGACGTCAGTGTTAGTATAAATTCCTAGCTTTTGATATTTGCTCTGTCGTTTGCCCCATAGGCTTGTCCGCATAAAGTCTCTAAAGCCCCAGCCTTTCCCTTCCTGATTAGCAATCACAAATATTCACTTATCATTATGCTTGAATTATATTCCTTACTTTGGCATATTAGATTCTCAAACAAGCAAACATCAGTGGTAAAAGGATAATAATAATGATGTGTAACATGTGTTAATGATAACAACAATGACAACAATAGAATTGAAAAACATCTATGACAAAAAATTATGGTTTCGGATTCTAATTTGTATAAGTAAATTAACAGATATTAAATAGTTGATATCAGGGAACATGGTATAAGTAAAAGACACCAATGCTAGTGCTCTAAGTAGGCTAGCAGAGGTTGAGTCAAGCACAAAAGTGGTCTAGTTTCCACATGAAAATACTGAATTATTTTTTGCTGAATCATGAAAATACTCAATTGAGAGAACATTTTTGCGGCTTTTCTATGTATACACTACACATATATTTCAGGAGCAGTTGAGTCCATCTAAACAGTGAAATTCTCTTTAAGTCTTTTGGCGTGGCATAACAACCACCTCACTGCGCTAATTCTAAACATAGGAAATGTTTAGTAATTTCGTGGTGACCAGTATATACCTACAGGACGAATTATAACTTATCTACCTGTGGTTTGGTTGAAATTTAAGCTGTCTACATGTAGTTTGAAACTTAAGACTTTATCCACCTAAGATTAGGTCAATTAGAGTTTCATAACTCCCCCCCCCCCTTATTAAAAACAGGGCTAAATATGTAATTTTGCTCTAATTTTATATTTCCCTTCTCCAAAAACACAAAATATATAAAAATACAAGATCAAATAAAATTAAAAAGAATCTAACGGAATTCTTGTATTATGGGATTTCAAACCACATGTAAGCAACTTAAATTTCAGTCAAACCTCAAGGGGGTAAAGTGTCAAATTTCAAACCATATGTAGGCAACTCAAATTTCAATCAAACCTCAAGTGGGTAAAGTATTAAATTTCAAACCATAGGTAGGCAACTTAGATTTTGGTCAAACCATAGGTGGGTAAGTTATAACTTGCCCATACCTACACTAGCATTGTGTAAATTTCTATTTTATTCATATGTCATTTACTACAAAAATTCATTGGAAAAAAAAAATGCCCTTACAAATTTACCTTACAATGACATGTCAAATTGTAATATCTAACATCACAGACCGTGTAGATTCAAGAAGGAAGGGGTGAGACTCTAAACCAAATTGCAAACCCACAATAACAAGTGAAAAAGACCACTACCAAGATGGTGGTGGCAATAAGTAGCAAGAGGTGGAGGAAACAGAACTCACATTAGGGGTGGTAATTCGTGTTTGCGGATCGAATTTGTGTCGTGTCAAGCCATGAGTATTCTGCTATATGGGTCGACCCAAAAAATTTATTAAATGTGTCAAGAATCCTTAACCCTAACACAACCTGGTTATTAAACAAGTCGACCCGACATGACCCGTTTAACCCATTTAATTAAAAAGTCATGTAAAGATCAACACAAATGACCCGTTTAATAACTTATTTAATTAATAGGTCATACCCAACCTGAATAACTAATTATTAATTCTCATATATCTAAAATTAAAATACAATTACAACCATAAATATAGTAATAAACATATAATTACAACAAAAAATTAAGTAATAGTAACAAAATAATAATAACAAAAGTTAATACCTTTATAAGCTAAATGGATCAAACGGGTTAGCAGTGTTAACACGAATATGATCCAAACTTGTTAAACTTCAATCCATGACCTGTTTATAAACGGGTTAGTCATATTGGGTTTACAGGTCGTGTTAGATTTTGTCATCCCTACTCACATATGTAAGAGAGAGAGAGAGAGAGAGAGAGAGAGAGAGAGAGAGAGAGAGAGAGAGAGAGATTAGTGCTCTAAGAAATGTATTCAAAAAGACAAGCCAAAATCATGGAAATAAAACAATAAAATTAGATTATAATGTAATCGTTTGGCATTGAAAACAATTGTAAAGTTGTGATTCTCAATTCTGTTTTGTTAGCTTTAATTCCATGTCAAATTTGATTGTATTTTGTCAATCTTTTCCAAGTATGTTTGTGGGATTTAATGTAAGGGTTGAGTGTGAGAGTTTGGTGAAGAATTGTAAAGAAAAGTGAAGTTTGCAACTACCTAGCGACTGGCTTGCGAGTAGCCAACCTGCGAAAGGTCACGTGAAAAGCACATGCTTGAATTTGAACAATCTTTTTTCAAGCTGTATTTCGCGAGTCACTTCGCGACTTGGCCAACCCGTGATTAACCCGTAAAACTCTCTGCCTGGATGATTTTAAAGAGTGCTTTCCTCATTTCTTTATCTACACTATATAAGCCTACATTACCCACGAAATTGTAAGGAGACTTTCAGAGAGAAAATCCTAGCAATACACTTGAGAGTTAGAGATTGTAAAATCACAATCATCTACATAATTTCTCTTAGTTTTCATTTACTCCTACCTCTCAAATTACAAATCCTTGAGAGGTTCTTAGCCCAAACACTTACCTTACCCAATGTGAGGATAGAATCATCAAATGTGAGAAAAAATAAGGGAACTACCAAATGTGACAAAAGAACTGTTACATGTGATGTTGGAATTGCACAATATGAGAATGAACCATAGAATCATCAAATGTGAGAAAAAAAATAAGGGAACCACCAAATGTGACAAAAGAACTATTACATGTGATGTTGGAATTGCACAATATGAGAATGAACCATCAAATGTGAAAAAAAATAAGGGAAGCACCAAATGTGACAAAAGTACTATTAAATGTGATGTTGGAATTGCACAATATGAGGATGAAACTGTCAAAGGAGAAAAAAAAAAGGGAACTACTTAATGTGACAAAAGAACTGTCACATGTGATATTGGAACTGCACAATGTGAGGATGAAACCATCAAATGCGATGTTTTGGTAACCTGGTATAGCAGGTTGCCTACTAATGGATACCATACAGTAGAATTACCCTTAACTTGATGTGATATCAAGATGCTTTAATTAATTTGTTTTTGAGAAGAAAGATGCTTTAATTAATTAAGCTTCCATTACCTTGAGGTTGAAGGCTGCCTTGGGTTAAGCCATGCTGAATTTCAATGAAAAAAAAATGAAATTCATAAAAACTCTAATGATAATTATGGTATTTTAGGAAATCATTTTTGTTGGAGGATTTAATAAATCGTATCAAATGTCCACTTTATAAAATTTCATCATGGGAAAGTGACTAATTTTAACAAATCTAACTGGATTTTTTTTTACCAAAAATCATAACATGATAACTCAATAATTATGGAGAAATTATAATAAAAAAATTGTTGTGTACACTTACTATCTTTGAACTTTGAACAGTTGAGATCATTCATTTAATGAAACTCCCTAAAAGATCCTCATAGTTGTTGAGACAAATTGGCCAAATGGTCTTTCATCAACTCATCATGCATACAAAGAAGTGAACGATGAAGTTCTTTAAACAACCAAGTTGTCGACTCATGATAGCCTCCTCACCCAATGACTCTCATACTTTCATTCTTCCTTTCAACTTTTATTTGGGTGGAAGTTCAATTTCACCCATGTATATTAAATTGTGTTCAATTTCATCCTTGAACTTTCAAAATAAAGTTTCATTAACTACCAATTATGTCAATTTTATCACTTAACTTTCAATATCAAGTCAATTTTATCCTTAAAAGTTGACTTATTGAGAATAAAATTAACTTACTTTTGAAACTTGTAGGGACTCAATTTGGATGGACCCTGAGTGATGGGTTTTCAGCCCAATAAGCCCAAACAATAAATTTATAGAGAGTGGTTTGACAGGACTAGGTGCTGGCCATCGATCACCATGTAAGAATCTTTTCTTATATATATCAAAAAAAAAATGTTAAGAGTTCCTTTACAAATGGGGGATTCTCCTCGGCCTGTGGCCGAGGAGGCCATAATGTTCCTCCTTTTCTTCCCCCCCCCCCCTTTTTTTGCTTTACTAGCTTTTCTTTTATAGTCTTCATCTTCCTATCCCCTGCTTCCATCTGTTGATCATCTATTTGTCTTTCTTCTGGTCGTCCGTCCCATTAGAGGCCTTATCGGTACTCAAGTGGTTCACTCTAATCAACGTTATCCTGCCAAGGGGTTACCTCCCCATTAATGTGGCCAGGGGGGTTAGTTGAGTGCATTAAATGCGAGAGTGACAGCTTACTTTGGGGTTAGCCTCTCCCCCAAAATCACCTTTGTCAGGCTGAGGATAAGGTAGTCCTCGGCGTGGATTGGGAAAATAAACTTTCCCCTCTTTAATCCCAAATAGCTTGTGCTCCTCGACATGGGCCTTGGGCCTGCTGCATGATGGGCCGAGGCTATCAGGCCTATGGGCCCCACAATAGCCCCTCAAAACTCTGCTGCACGTTCCCTCTAACGGGAAGGACGGTTTTGATACATGCGGGTCCATTGGACGAATTGCCCCACTTTGGCTTATGCTGATGCTGGCGGCTTTTTGACTGCCCGATGCGCGTTTTTAGCGTTTCAAGACTTAATGGGTGCCCACATTAAATTTGGGCGGCACCACGTTTCCCACTTTCAACGGCATGATCTTTTGCTTTTATGGGAAAACGGTTTCATTTGGGGAACTTAAGGGAGAGCATAAATACCTGTTTGAACCGCCTGGTTTCATCATTTTCGCGCTTATAATCTATTGATGCATATAGTTTGAACCTGGTTTGACTTGCATACTATCTGAAGGGTATCGTCATACTTCTGTAAGTTCTCTTTTTCTAGTGACCCCAAATTTCCTTGATTTCATTCTTCTTTTTTTCTTTTTAGAACTTTTAGTTGCCTTTGGGGAATGGGTAAGTTTAAGAAGTTGGTCGAGTCTGATGAAATGATGAACAAATTCATTGTTGACTATGGAATACCCAATAATGTGAATTTGCAGTACTGCGAAGAGGGAGAGTGGTACCTTAGGAGGAGAGAGGGTGAGGTTGTGATCCTAATAGTCGCTTTTGTAGAAGGAGGGATGAGAATACCTATGAGGCCGGTGACCCTCAATTACCTTAGGCATTTCCGCCTGGCTCCTACTCAGTGTGTTGTGAACGTATTTAGGATACTAGGGTGTGTAGATACCCTGAATGAGAAAATGGGGCTGAGACTGACTCACCATGATGTGAATTGGTGTTACAACCTTCATCACCTGAGGGGAAGACATATTATATGAAGACAAGGGACGATAGGGTTCGTCTCATCCAGTGTCTTCCTGATTCCAATAAGGGGTTGAACCAAGACTTCCTCATAGTGTCGGGAGAGTGGCACGACGGCTTTCATTGCCCAATCGTAGATGGGGAGCCAGGTAGGGCATCCGAAATATAAGATAATCTAGGCCTCAACCTTTTCAAGTTTTATACCTGTATACCCGATTTGGTTGATTAAACATTGAAATTTTTGCTTTTCTTTTCGCAGATCCACACGCCTTTGCACGTCACTTCCACCTGGTTAACAAAGCGGATTTGGAAACCGTTCTCAGGTCGGAATTTTTCTTGAACGAACCTGATAACCAAGTCAGAGCTGCTCATAAAATCCTCAGATGCGACCCAGCTCAGACGTCATTCCCAATTCCGCAGCACGTAATTAGGGCTCGTGACCCTCGGCTTAGACAGATTACTGTGGTGGAGAGCGATTTTGCTTTTACTGAAGGGTCTTATATACCTGAAGGCATTCCGCTATCAGGTCCCTCTTCATCTTGGCAAGTAACGGTGGCCGAGAAAGGACCATGTAAGAAGGTAAGGGAGGTGGTTGAACTGAGCTCCTCCGAGAATGAATATAGTGTGTTTGACTTAGTTGATCAGTCCGAGGATCCCCCCGGTGACCTAGGAGACCCTCACTTATCCGAAGCCGATCTTCAGACCTCAAGAGTTGGTACTCAGGCTGAGATGGGTTTAAAAAGGCAGCCCCAAACCAATCTTCTTGACCTGCTTGAAGGCGGTTCCAAGAAGGATGTACCAGGGGAGTCGCAGCCCCAGCCCCCAGCACCTCAGCCCCGGATTCCAACCATTCAAAACAGGTCGTCATCTGTTCCTACAGTAACAGCCCCTTCTACTGAGTCTTCTGACCCGAAAAGGAAAAGACTTTCTAAGGGTAAGGGTCCAATGGATGGGAATAAATCTCACTCTTCGCCCGAGGAGGGTAGGACTCGCAGGCCTCCAAAGCAATTGAAGCTCGGTGATCAAAGGAAGAGCAGGAAGGCCACCCAGCAATCCCAGGCTCAAGCCTGGCTGCCTGCTGCCATGCTCCATGATCTGCCCCTAATGGATAATGCGTTGATACGAGAGTCTCAAGGAGACGAGGGGGCTCTCGTGGCCGAGGCCCTAGAGAGGTCTCTTCTTCTTCCCACAGATATGACCGAGCTAGAGAAAATGAGTGGGGTAGAGGTTGTCCTCGACCTTAAGAAGTATCTAGGCATGGTAGGTCCTTCGGCAGCTATTCATTTTACTAAAAATTTTGTCGCTTAGTATTTTTCTTTCTCTTTACAGAGTTGCTTGTTTTCACTGGTAGGCTATCCAAGCCCTA
Source organism: Quercus suber (assembly GCF_002906115.3). Taxonomy (NCBI): domain Eukaryota; kingdom Viridiplantae; phylum Streptophyta; class Magnoliopsida; order Fagales; family Fagaceae; genus Quercus; species Quercus suber. Next base: position 653,276 of record NW_027069547.1, read on the forward strand.
TTCAGGTTGGGCGAAGAGGTTGATGATCATAGCAATGCCTTAGCGCAAGAGCGCGACAAGTTCCTTGAGGCAGCCAATACTCTTAAGAGATCAGAGGCCGACCTGAAAAAGGTGACCGAGGATACTGCTGTCTTTGACCTAGCCGTAGTCAGGAAGCAAGCTGAGGATCAAACTAACCGCTTGCAAGATGTTGAGGGTCAATTACAAAAGGCCAAAGAGGACATTACCTATATGAAGGCAACTTTGACCAAGGCAATCCATGAAAGAGGAGTTGCTGAGTATGCCAGGGACGAGGCTGTGAGAGCCAAAGACGAGGCGATATTTGCGAAAACAGACGCTGAGCGCTCTGCGGAAAAGACAGAGGAGGATGCTTTCGCAGAAGGGGTGGCTAAGGCTGAAGCCTCCCTTCGGGCTCAAGTTCCTGCAGTGTGCAGGCATTATTGCTCTCAAACCTGGCATGAAGCCCTCAACCAAGCGGGGGTTGACGCCTCATCTGAGCTTAGAAGGGAGGACAGGGTATATTACCCTACTGCCATTCGCGAGATTGCACCTGATACTCTTGAGGAGGGATCCTCATTACCACCGGTTGAAGGCCAGGATAGGACCGCTGAGGATGTGCCGTTAACTGGTCAACCATCCGAGGAGGTTGAGCCCCAAAGAGTGTTGGGGAGAGTTGTAACCAAGGGTCAGGGAGTACCATAAAACATGGCAAGTTCTCCGGCAGACCTTTTGAAATCAAGCCCTTAAGCCTTGGCCCAGATCTTTTGATTTACCTATTGACTTAATTTGCCCATTGAACTGAGGGGAGTAGTATACGGCATAGGATGAATTTGTTTATCTTCTCTTTTATCTCATCTTGTTTCTTGCCTCGGTGGCGTTGTAAGGGAATTATATAATTTCTTTTTGAATTGACTATTTAATACTTCGCTTCCAGCTAATAATATTTTCTTTTCTTTCGATTATTTTACTATTGTATTCTGCTCAATATTCGTATTCTATTTTGGAGTTCGCCTCGTGAAACCATCTGTTATCCTTCGAATATAAATCTAAATATCGTAGTACAACTTGATTCTAAGTAACGTTTTGATTATTCTCTAGATAGTTATTCTCTCTAGGAGTATTTAGTTTTCCATAGGCTTGGGTCCGAGGACCATGCAATACCTTGGTTCTGTCTACCACTTCAATTTTTTGTAATTAGGGATTTGCCCTCAGATCGCTTTATTGGAGATGATTACTCTTTACGTCAGATTAGGATCTTTACACGTGGCATTGATCTCATCTCTAACTCGAGGCCCCATCTTTTTCATTTATGAAGCGCCCTTTGCCTGTTCGTATTCCGCGCTTGACGCTCCGGTGCACGAAACGCGCCTTCATTAATGCCCTCGTAAATTGACACGAGTCCAACCGTCCGTGGCCTCCTTGGAAATTGGGGACTTCATTACTGATCCAGCTGATAATACCCTTCTCGAATTCTGCATGAATTAATTCTCACCAAACTTCCATCCCCTATATAAAGTAAGTAGATGGTTACCCCACAACCCATGAACCTCTCAACGCAACCAGAGCAAAACATCTCCTTCCAACTTCACATGCCCTTTTAACAACCCCGCCGGAATTGTTGCCGGGACTGAAAAGAACCGGTATGGCCGCAGCCCCCACTGGGCTTTCGGTGCGGCAGAGTCTAGGCGTAATCCTGATGGTGCCCTTCGAGGTATCCCAGAGGGGTGTTGTTAAAGAACCTCACGTCTTTCCTCGGAGCACACCCCCGACGAGGAAGGCGCATGAATTCACCTCATGGGCGGTGCTCGAGTGTTGCCGTCTCCAATGGCCAACACTCGAGCGGAATGGAGAGAATCGAGGGAACATCACGGGGGAGGGTCCCCCGAGCCCCTGCGTCTGCTCCTCTCTTTGTTCCAGCTCTGCCTAGCCGAGGAGGGAGTGGTTGGGGGCCTGAGGGCATGATTGTCCTTCACCTCCTCCACCATGTGTCAAGCTCTCCCATTCTCTTGGTGCCAAATAAAAGCACGAGTTGACACTTCCCTCCGGCTAGCTTTCTCTTAGGGCGGCCCCACCTGGGCCTCTGATTGTAGGAGTAGCCAGGAATAGCAGGTGGCTATTAGCTAGTAAATTTACTTGTAAAACAGGCCTACCTGAGCCTCTGATTGTAATATGTAATTTTTCTATGCATGAAATAATAATATCAAGATCTTTCGTTTTCTTTTCTTTTCTTTTCTTTTTTTTTTTTGTTGTTGTTGTTTTTTTTTTTTAACTTACTGCAAAACGAATACCTAGAACTTAGAATTCTTATCTTTTTCAACCCGCTATAAAACGAATACTTAAAACTTAGAATACCTATTTTTTTTTCAACTTACTGTAAAATGAATACTTAGAACTTAGAACACTCATCTTGTTCAACTTACTGTAAAATGAATACGTAAAACTTAGAACACTTACCTGGTGCGCCGGCCAGCACCCTAATCCTTCCCACAGACGGCGCCAATTGTAGGGACTCAATTTGGATGGACCCTAAGTGATGGGTTTTCAGCCCAATAAGCCCAAACAATAAATTTATAGAGAGTGGTTTGACAGGACTAGGTGCTGGCCATCGATCACCATGCAAGAATCTTTTCTTAAAAAAAAATGTTAAGAGTTCCTTTACAAATGGGGGATTCTCCTCGGCCACAGGCCGAGGAGGCCATAATGTTCCTCCTTTTTTCTCCCCCCCTCTTTTTGCTTTACTAGCTTTTCTTTTATAGTCTTCATCCTCCTATCCCCTGCTTCCATCTGTTGATCATCTATTTGCCTTTCTTCTGGTCGTCCGTCCCATCAAAGGCCTTATCGGTACTCAAGTGGTTCACTCTAATCAACGTTATCCTGCCAAGGGGTTACCTCCCCATTAATGTGGCCAAGGGGGTTAGTTGAGTGCATTAAATGCGAGAGTGACAGCTTACTTTGGGGTTAGCCTCTCCCCAAAATCACCTTTGTCAGGCCGAGGATAAGGTAGTTCTCGGCGTGGATTGGGAAAATAGACTTTCCCCTCTTTAATCCCAAATAGCTTGTGCTCCTCGGCATGGGCCTTGGGCCTGCTGCATGATGGGCCGAGGCTATCAGGCCTATGGGCCCCACACCCCTAAATAGTACCACAAAAGCCCTATAGTAATAGCATTATGCAAGAGTTTAATGTGCTTTCATCTATCTAAAGTACTGTAAGATTTATTAAATAATAGTTTTTTGTTTTTAGTATTATTAAAAAGATTTTTTTAAGAGAGTTTTAATCTATGGTATCCACTCCTAATAATAGTTCTTTATTTTTGGACCAAGACACCAATTAATTTTTTGTGTAAACGGGAATTAAACTCTAAATCTCCTATTCAACCATCAGAGACTTTACCAATTGAGTTAATTGGAACCTTGGGGAATAGGAATTTAAATTTTTCAACATTAAATATCTCCTTTAAAAACACCATAAAATGTCATTTGTGCTACAATTTTGGAACCTTTAGAACCATTTACCACCTTAAGTTTCGATTAAAGGAAAATTTGAACATTTTAGTGCTAGAAAATATGGTGGGTAATTCAAATATTAAGCTAACTCTAATATATTAATAGATTATTGGGTCTCAATGTAAGCTCATTTGAACAACTAAATTAGGAGGGTAAAAATTATCATGCATTGACCAATGATTTGAACTGTTTTAATTTTATCCTCTTGTGGTTTACTAATCATTTCCCTTATCCTTGTGGATTCGACCTTGGACTTACCGAATTATTACTTGACGAGAATCCTATACTTGAGAGCATTATTTAAGACGCAGCAAGTTTTTGGATAGCTTTTTTTTAAAAAAAAAATTCCTTAGTTATAATTTATCAAAACCTTACCAAAATGTGTCTCGGTTTTTGAAATAGCATGCCCTGAACAAGTTAATCAAATAGATACTAAGAATAATTAAAGAGAGAAAAGTAGAATAACATACTTACCTCGTGTCAAGAAATACAATTTACTTAACGAGCAAAATTCTTATGTAATGTGTGATTGTGAATGAATTGTGTGTCATTTTTCACATGATTCAAACAATTAAATAAAGAATATTATACAAATAAATAGTTGGTAACGTACAAGAGGTTTTCATATTGTCTTTCTTAGTTAACAACTGAAAATGTACTATCTTTTTTTTCAACCTCTAATGTTAATTTCACTTGAAATAGTGGAGGAAACCAAAGATCAATAAGTACAGAATGGCTTCCCGGGCGCATGGATTTTTTACTTGAAAACATGTGTCTATTGAAGTATTAATTCCAATTCTAGTCCCAGTAGTAGTTATAGTAAAGTTGTAGTCCATATCTTCAAATCTACCATCTCCCATAGCAACTATTTTTGTAAGAGAGATGATTGGTAGGCACCTTGAAAAACTTGATTCCCAAACTCAATGACGTCAACACATGAGTGCAATAATCCCATGGAGGCATGGCTTTCTGTTAGCAATGGCAGAGCTAGCGTTGTGCATGGGTCAAGTTAAGTGGATTTTTTTATCCAACCTAGTGGATTAAAAAAAATTCAATCCAATCCAACCCAACCCACATGGGTTGAGTTGAACCCATGGGTTCTATAGAAAACTAAGAAAAAGATAGAGAAAAATTAAATATTGATCCACCACAGTAAGAGAGATAAACAGATAGAGTGAGTGAGAGAGAAGCAAGAGAAAGAGAAATAGAGCGAGAAAGAGAGAGAAAACATTGAGAAACTTTACCTAACCCTAGAAGAAAGAGCTACCACTGAAAAGATAGAACCACCGCCGAGGCGGTGATAATAACTGATGGATGGCAATGGCTCAACAAAGGGAGAGAGGATTAGGGTTCAAAAGGGAGTAAAGTGGGAGAGGGGAGTAGGAGGTGGCACATTAAGAGAAAATGTTCTAGGTTTATACTTTATGTGAACTAACTGGCTTTTATATGAGATAAAAAGAGTTGGTTATTTAAAAAAAAATTATTAATTATATAATATATTTTAAATATATATTAAATATATGGGTAAATCGGGTCGGGTTTGTCGGGTTTGGAATTTTATGACCCAAACCCAACCTAACCCATTTAAAAAAAAAAATTTGTAACCCAATCCAACCTACCAAGCCCTAAAAATCGACCCAACCCGATAGATTAGGTTAGGTCGGGTCAGATTTGGCGGGTTGACTACACACCCCTAGGCAGAGCTAAGATTTTGCATATAGAAAGAGGGCTAGAAAATGAAATATGTAATTATAGGGAATGAATAACTGGGTGTCAAATATTTTTGTCGAGATTAAATACTTTATGCTTTTTATAAATCAATAGTATATAAATTGTTCATAAATTTATATTATCCACCACGTTTTTCCAGAGAGGATATATGATTTACATCATCTATATTGTCCCGTGCGGAAAAAATCAATAGAAATGCCTAAAACTGAGACTTAATTCTTTGTCATTTTGAAAACATTAAATCAAGCACTCAATAACAAATGATGGCCATATATCATTATCCTTGCCACTAACTCCAAATAATTTCATTACCTAGAAAAATGTTATTGTTAAAGCAATATTTGCTACAAAGCAATTCCATGCATGCTAAGTTTCTTGATGCAATTCACAGATTTGCTTCCACAATATTACATTTTTATCTGCTAGCAACAGTCCACCTTCACTTCCATTACAAAGAAAAAGGGCCTTATGTCATCCGAAGAGCTTTGCAATAAATTGACTTTACTTTTCTCTATTCATGAGACAATAAATAAGATTTTGAATAATTAACAGATATTCTGATTTTCTCTCCTTTTTATAGTTACCTTATCAAGAATTTTTTTTTTTTTTTTGACACAACCTTATCAAGAATTAAATACATAGAGAAAGGGAATTGTAAATTTAATTGAACTTGATATACACATTGTGTTATTCTCCTTAGAGGGACTCTGCAAATTGGGGGGCCTCCAAGTCAAGCTCTTGTCTCATGACACAGTTCATTAACCAATCACTACTGAAAGTCCATATCCCTTTCTTTACAGCCAAAAGTGCTACTTCCATGTCTTCTTCACATGCCACAAAGATTGTTTTGCTTGATTCATTCACCTTCTCCAGTCCACAAATGATCTGAAATTTTTAGTCACTAATTAGTGAATAATAAAAAATGATATATATATCAATAAGCACACTCCCCTAGGTTTACCTACAAAATGACATTGCTTTCTTAAAGTTGAAATTTTTGAATTTCAATTGTGTTTTTTCTGCACAGTAATGAGTGACATTTACTTCGTACGAGGCTCAATGAAGAACGGGTACTTTAGGAAAAACCCAAAAGTGAAAACTGTAGTCCATCTAAATGTTTAATTACAAAAGCTTCTATACAATCGGCCATTAGCAAAAAATTGTGACAGCAAATAAATTTAGGGGAGACAAAGTAAACTCAAAATTCACAATTTCTCATAAAAAATGAACAAAGTTTGAAGTTAAAAAAAGTTCTACAATTCACTTGATTTTGAAGAACATCACAATAATAAAAATGTGGTGGTAAAAATCACGAGAGATGTTTCAGCTGCCAATGAAGAACCGCAACACTAGCTTCTTTATAATGGACCCAACTAAAGCAAAAATAAAATTATCTACAAGATGTGATTATACTTATCTTCCATAAAATAAAGCTTCAATTACAATCAGATGTGTGTACAATCAGGACTCAATAAGCTTCTTTGAACTTACCTCTCCACCAGCAGACCTAACAATGGCTGATAGGGTCTTAGCAGGGGGTTGAACATGAGCAGCTATACAAACATAATACCCTTTGAGCAAAGCTTGGGGGCTGGATTTTGCTCTTAGAACTGCACATTTTAGCTCAGCTCTGTACTTCAACGCATATTCATCATCATTTAATATGTAGGGTGATTCATCTGGTAAGTTACGGTGGAGAAACCAAAAAGATATGTTAACAATGTTCGAATAATTATTTGATATTAAAAAAAACTTATTAGACCTCCTAACTCACCCACAAATTTTCCCTCACGGAAGCTTTCTTTCAACCATTTAGGTGAGAGAATCCAAGCTCTGCATTATGACCAATGCCTCAAGATCATAAATCATTATATATAATAATAAAAAAGTGTATATATGTGAGCAAATGAAACTGTGTCAAAGCATGAAAAATGAAAAAAGAAGCCACATAGTAAATTAAATATGAGAGGATGAAAATCATATTTTATAAGAACAATACAAACCAAAAATAATGAGCTAAAATGAAAACTACAGTGACAAACAAGTCCCAGTGATGGCATTGCTGACTGCATAGGAACTTCTTCCAAGTTAATAGGCAATTATAAAAACTTCTCCCATTTTTTATCATCTTTCTTCCAAGTAATCTCGTCTTTCAAGAATAAAAATGGCTATTTTTATTTTTATTGATAAGTTACACATGCAATCAATGATTCTTAAACCCAACACCTCACCCTCCATCCCATTATTATGGGAGGAGGATGTGCCAATTGAGCTATAGCAAATTGACAATAAAATTGGCATTCTAGATGATATAATCAATATTTTTAAAAGAATAACCAGCATAATAATAGAATAGTGCTTAGTTTAAACACTTACAAAAACCAAACCCCTAACCAAAATAAAATTCATAAGTTTTGTACATTCAGAGAATCAAAATTTGTAGGCAAAATGCTTGTAATTTATTATGCTAGAGAAAATGAAAAATAAAATAATAGTAATTAAGGGACAAGATCTTCTTTGGAGTTCTAGGACATCAAACAAATCCTTCTTAAAAAGATAACTGTTAATACTCTCTCACAAGGTACAATCCCCCTAATATGACTATATAAGCATAACTAAAAAACCAATTCAAAAACTTAAATGTATACTAACAAATCAGAAAGCACATCAGTATAAATTCAAAAAATAACTAAAAATAATAAGGTCAAAAAGAAAACACAATTGAAAATAGAAACAGAAATATCATAAAATTTAACTTTTTAATGAGATTTCCAATATAAACTGTATGAAGGAAATGAAAATCAGGAATAATTAATTCCAAGTTTGAAAGATAACCAAGAAAAATAGAACCCCAATAAGTTCACATTCAGATTTCAAGAACTCCAACATACTCGAGACAAAAAAATAAAATAAAATCTAGTAAAAATAAGGGGGAGGCTTGAAAATGTCCAAGGTAATTACACACTGCAAATCCTATGAGAAATAAATGTATTATAGTTCACAAATAAAGCAAAGAATACAAGTCCAAGTGGCATAGTTTTATGATGATAGCTATTAAGACTAACCCTGAACATAGAGCAGTGCAGAAATTCAGTGTTTTTCTCAATTTTCCTGTGACAACATGCGTGCATAAACTTCCATTAGAGATAACAGCACCACCAAGGTCTTCAATTACCTATATCAAAAAAATTAATGCTCTATAAAATTGCGTGACACGTCAAGAGAAATGGAGCCTTTTCTTTTAATAAAATAAAACAAGAATGCCCAATGATACTTAAATGGATTTTATCCAAACAAGATAAATACGCTGGATTTACCTTGGTGAGACAAGTTTTCTTAGCATCATCAGCAATATTCATCAACATTATTCTAAAGCATTCCCCCTTTGACTGAAGTTCCTTACTGGCTGGACCTTCTGGAAATATATTAACAGATTTATGTTCTTCAGCACTTTTTTCCAAGCACCTACTTTGTCTTACAGAAGCTGTTGGAGTAACTCCCAACAAAGATTTGTTTCTCGAATTGTCCAAGGAATATCCATGAAAGCAAGAAAGATTTCCATCACTTTCTAAAGCTTTAGGACAAGAATCTAATTGACAGTCAATTGAATGGCTTCCTTTTATCTTCTTTGACTTCAATGAAGATAAAGAGGCCTCCCAAACCCTCCTTTTTGCACCCTTTGTAGAACAAGAACAATGTTTTGCATTAGGTTCAGCTCCAATCTCGGACAATTCTTCATCAACGGCCATCTTGTTACAATCTGCTCCTGCAAAAGGGACTGGGGGTCATTAGAACCAAGCACTGAAGCCCAACTCCAAGAACCTGTCAAAAACAATCAAGGTTGCACACTGCATTGTGACAATAAAAGAAGATTTGCCGACCGAATAGTTGTGCTTCCAAATTGTAGCATTTTAAGTTGGTCTATATGGGCAGTGGAGAAGTCAAAAGGATCAATTTTAAGGTTTTAAGGAACATGATCATCATGATTATTTTTGGTAATTTTATAGGGGTTCCCATCCAATTGAAGGAACCAAGTGTGCGCATGATGCAAAAATGGCATAAACTATGAAGCCACTAGAAATTTCAAAGAGATAGAAAAAACTAAATTCTACATACCATCTAACTTGTCATCTGTTTGTGAGAGGCCATCATTCACCAACACTTCAGGTGGAATGTTCTTAGCTCCAGAGATCATTCGGTATGGTTTAATTGGAGAACGACAACCGTCTCTAGAAATTCCAAGTTGTTGAACTCCAATAACAGCAGATGACGAAGACTTCTCATGAGGCTTTAATGGTATACACAATCTTAGAGAACCTGCAGAATTATCTGCAAGGTCCTTTTTAAGATGAGAAACCATGAGGGTTGAACCACCAGGAAAGCATAATGCTTTCCGTATATCAGCTTTAATAGGCAGCCTACGAGCTCTACCCCTATTGTCAACCTCTGCTATTGATACAAAACCCTGCATTTGTAATTAATTTAACAAAAATCAAATTTAGAAATAGAATATAAAAAAAATTTCTACAAAAGTACCCAAAGTCACATATACAACTTATTTTAGCAAACTGTCTTCTTAATGAAGCATAACTAAGAGCAAGAGAGAAATTTAAACTCTTGCAGAGACAACTGTGTCCATTTCATGAAAAAGGCTATATTTGTAGTGTAAAGGCTGAGAAAATAAATATATAAAACCAACGGGCACCTGTGCCTATGAGTGTACGAATATTATTGCTCCAATATCCTGCCATGTTTCTGTCCCTAATTACCTGTTTAAACCAAAATCCTTCAGATTCCTTGTCTCCCCAACAGAATATTGTGCGAATACCAACATTGTGCAATCTCCTTCTCAATTCCACGTACAATAAGCAACCCAAACCCTGAAAATTATTGACATGTCATTGATGTCAATTAGATTTAAGGGGAAAAACATCAAAAGGAGGGAAGGATATATGCATATAGCAGTATTGGGATTAAAAAAAGATTTGCAAAACATCAAATTGTTTGCAGTGTAAGCATTGTTACAAAGATCTTTTTTTTTTTACCAAAATAAAAGGCATTCTGAATTGAAGGTACCCTGAAAACAATAATAATCATGTAATATGAACTTTTGGTATTGAAAGCTTCCAAAATATCTCTTCTGCAATATGTACCTAATTAGTCTGCTTTAGCAGTTCTGAATCCTGACAAAGGTATTTGCTCAAATTTCTCCTTTATATGAAGCGAACCAAGTATGAAATTCAATCTTTAAACCAGAAATTGGATATTATTTCTTTTAAATACATGTACATTCCTTACAGTGACAGGAACCCACATCTAACAACACCTTGAACCAAGACAGACCACAAAATTGCATGGAATGGGAAAAGCAAATGAAAAAAAGGACCTTGTGTTGGTAAATTGAACTAACAGCAGCAAGAGGGATCTCAGCATGTTGAGTATCAGCAGGGACTATTTGATAAGTAATTGCAGCTATAACCTGTATAATCACAATAAAAGGGAATCAAAAACCAAGTGAATATAGAATAGCGATTATGGCATCTTTTGTGGTGCCCCATGTTTGTAATTCAAACCCCACCTCCCCCTCCCCCACTATCTACCTATCTCCCAAAAAGGGGGAAAAAAAA
>NW_027069547.1:666566-676240 GCF_002906115.3 Quercus suber
AGTCTCTAAAAACTTAAAATGATTATTTTAATTTTTAACAAATTTAAAGTGATTTATTTTAGTCAAATGGAATGATAATGTATCAGGTTTAGTTGACCTAAAGTTTGTTCATGGACTAAGCTCTAGCAACTAATAGTATATTGAATATAAAAAATAAAAAATAAAAAATGAAGAAAAAAAAACCCAAAACTAGGATTAAAAAAAGTATACAAACATGTCCTTTATGTTTTTAATCTATTTCGTATTTACTATAATACCCTCATTCCCGCCCATTTAAATTTTGAAGTACACATTTCCAAATATTAAAAAAAAAAAAAAAAAAAAAGAAAAAGCGCCGAGAAAGACTGTCTTCTTCGTTTTCCTCTCCATTCCAATCCCAATTTCACAACCTAACAAAATCCCTAACCCTAGAAATCGAATCCTCTTATTAACTTTATTATACCCCAATTGCTAATTAATTTTTATTCAAAATCCCATTCCATATATCTCACCTGCAAATCCGACCCAAGCAAGCAGCATTCAAATCTCTATCCCCAAACCACATTTATCAAAATCTGAGGTACCTTTTAACCCTTTTTTTTCCATTCAAGTTTTGGTTTTTACAGTGTTTTTTGGTTTCTTAGGGTTAGTAATGGGTTTTTATGATTTGGGTTTTTGTTGTTTGAGACAGTGGTGGAAGAGATGGATGGAAAGAATAGTAATGAAATTGAAATTGGGAATTCAAAATGCCAAGAGAAAGGTAAACATTTTTCTTTTCTTTTCTTTATCATCTGACTATTCTGAAAAGAAAAGCAGTTAGTATTTTGATGTAAGAAATCTAAAACAATGGAAGGACTTTTTCTAGTCTATGGCCTACACCTTAGTTTTGATGGTCAACATAGACTCTTTTTTTTTGGAAGGCTTGATTAGGAATCCATTAATTTTAACATTGGTTATTTATTTATACTCGTTCCATCAAGAAGTATCATTGACAGTTAATTGTCAAGTTACTGTTCACCAAAATACCTCTATTCGCCAAATGATGTTTTAAGTGAATATACACAAATAGCCTCCTAATAGGATGAGGCTTTATTACATAATGGCGATCATCTTACATTTGTTTGATGCTTGGGGATTTTGTTATTTTTCATTTTTGGTTGTTTAAGTCAGTGGTAGAAGAGATGAATGGAAAGAATAGTATACTTGTCAAAAATGAATGGAAAGAATTTTTTTTTTTTTTTTTTTTTTTTTTTTAATATTTGGAAATGTGTACTTCAAAATTTAAATGGGCGGGAATGAGGGTATTATAGTAAATACGAAATAGATTAAAAACATAAAGGACATGTTTGTATACTTTTTTTAATCCTAGTTTTGGGTTTTTTTTTCTTCATTTTTTATTTTTTATTTTTTATATTCAATATACTATTAGTTGCTAGAGCTTAGTCCATGAACAAACTTTAGGTCAACTAAACCTGATACATTATCATTCCATTTGACTAAAATAAATCACTTTAAATTTGTTAAAAATTAAAATAATCATTTTAAGTTTTTAGAGACTGAGGAAAAAAAAAAAAAACATCATTTTAAGTTCGTTATGAACTAAACTAATTCATGAACGGAAGTTTAGAGACTAAAAATGTATTTTTTGTTGTATATATAGGTATATATATGGATAAGTTGTAATAATAATATTTGAGTTTAGAGAGTATTATTTCATAAAGTTGATAAAGTAAAAATTCAAGTTCTCAAATTTTCTAAGATAAAATTCAAAATTCAGTATTTTCGATCGGTCAAAACTTTGGCTCGATCAATCGAAATGGTAAGAAAATAATCTTGGAGTCTCTAGATGATTCGATCGCTATTCGAAAAGAGTACTCGATCGATCAAAAGAAACTTTCAACCAATCGAAGATCGTAAAAAATGATTTTCTGTAAAATTTTCTAGCGACTGTTTAGAAAAGTTTAAGAGGTTTCAAGTCTAGTTAATGGTTTTATGAAACATTTTGACTCTCTATACGTACCTTTTGATGAAATATAATCCTATGGGTATAAATAGGAGCTTATGTTCACTTGAAAAATAACAAAAGAAATAGTAAGTTATAAAGAAATATAAGAAATCCTGTGGTCGTTATCTAGAATTGTTATCTGTAAAACTCAATATCTTAGTTGTATACTGGTGACAAATTTATGATAACCCTTTAGTAACAATAGTGTGGAGAGCAAATATTGTTTAAGAAAAACAATATTGTGCCTCCAAGTTATCTATTTTCTATTTGTCTTTTGTGTTAACCTTGTTCTTCAATTATTACTTTGTGTAATATCCTCATCATTTTTAATCTTTAAATATGATGTGTACAACTCATCAATTAGTTGTTTAGATTTGGAAATTCCATTAGTTTGATTTTTGAATTCATATTTGAAAAATACCCTCACGTCTTAATTATATGTGACATTTGGCATCTAGTTTATGTGGGAATTTTAATCTAAGTTTCGTTCATTTTGTAAATTTGAATGTTATTGAAAATTCAATATGAGTTTGGTAAAATTATTATGCTTGAACTGATGAAAGTGATTGTAATTTCACTGCAATATTACAAAAGGTCTAATAATATGATTATGCATGGTTAAGGAAAAATTATTTTATGAGACAGTTTTATAAAATATGTCTCTCACAACATTTGTAAGTCTCACATATTGTGAGATAGATATCTTACCGACCGTCTCATAAAATACCTGCTTGTGGTCAATGATTCTTGACTATGATATGCATATTTTGGACAGATTTATTTTATAAATATATCCTTATTTTAAAAAGTTAAGGGTTTAATCTGTTAACAACTTAAAATATAAGGCATAAAGTGAAATTTATCTATTGTATTTAAGCTTGTTTGAATCTATTACATAAAGTGCAAACCGATGCACTATAGAATATAAAATCCGCTGTAGCACATTGGCAATTCTTATGGATTAAAGAATCCAGGAATCCAGGTTCTTTAATCCAGGTTCAACTGCTGGCAGTGGAAATATTTATATATATTTTTTTTCAATCTAATAATATGATTATGCATGGTAAAAGAAAAATTATTTTATGAGACAGTTTTAGAAGACATGTCTCTCATAACATTTGTGAGTCTCACATATTGTGAAAGAGATATCTCATACACCGTCTCATAAAATACCTTCTCATGTCCAATGATCTTTGACTGTGATATAAATTCTCCCAATTTATGTAATATGCATATTTTGGACAGATTTATTTTATAAATATATCCTTATTTAAAAACTTTAAGGGTTTAATTTGTTAACAACTTAAAATATAAGGTATAAAGTGAAACTTATCTATTGTATTTGAGCTTGTTTCAATCCATTAGATAAAATAAAAACCGACGCAGTACAGCACACCAAATCCGCTGTAGCACATTGGCAATTCTTACCGTTAAAAGAATCCAGGTTAAACTCCTGGCAGCGGAAACCTTTTATATTTTTATATTTATTTTTTTCCGATCTTGTGGGTGGCCCAATTAGGATTTTTTTTTTAATTTCTTTTTTTTCCTTTTATATATTTTTTTTCCGATCTAGTGGGTGGCCCAATTAGGAAAATTTTTATTTATTTGTTCGATCTTGTGGGTGCGCCAATTAGGAAAAAACATTTATATTGCAAAAATAAATAAACTGCTAATAAAATCACACATTATATTTATTTATTTCCGATCTTGTGGCTGGCCTAATTAGGAAACTTTTTATTTTTATTTATTTTTTTCGATCTTGTGTGTGGGCCAATTAGGAAAAACAATTTATATTGCAAAAATATATAAACTGCTAATCAAATCACACATTTTTTTTTTCGATCTTGTGGGTGGCCCAATTAGGAAATTTTGTTTTTATTTTTTTTTTTTTTGGATCTTTAATCTTGTGCGTGCAGTGGCGACTCTAGAAAATTTTTTCAGGGTGTTCCTCAATAAGCATAAATTACACAATCTAATAAAAAGAAAATTTTATATATTAACAACAACAACAATTAAAAAACACGAGATAAATCTTGCACAGGAGATGAATCTTGGGTACATGGTTTTCTTATCAAATATTTGTCCATAATTCTAGTAAAATAATAAACAATAAGCTATAAGTTCATTTGAAATATTAATAAAATTATTAATTATTGTTGTAACGTAGTTTAGTTGTTTCATTAATTTATTTGTCTTTTATAAACTATAATTTGTTATATTGTTGTTTCATTAATTATAAAATTATTAATTATTGTTTAGCCTAACATAATTTAATTTGTTTGTCTTTTATAATGTATTGGTTTGTTAATTATTATACTGCTTTAATTATTGTTGTTTAGCCTAACAATAAACTATATTGCTTTAATTTATTTGTCATTAATTATATTGCTTTAATTTGTTATATTGTCTAGCCTCACGTGCACATTACACTAAAAGCACTAAAAGAGCCATTGATGTGCACATTATTTACACAACCTATGTATAGCACAATAATTAAAGCACTAAACCTGTGTAATGTGCACTTGTGCAGCTCGGCCTTGCCAAATCAGAAAATTTCACAATCTCCCATCAAAAAAAAAAATTCATAGTCATGCATTACAAGACAATTAATATTTCACCAACACCAACACACTACACACACCAACACCAACAGATAAGATAAATTGATAAAGCCAAATTCAATTTTCTAAAAGTCAAAAATAGACAAAATTTAATAAAACTAAAGACTAAAGTTCGGCCAATCAAGAGAGAGAGAGAGAGAGAGAGAGAGAGAGTTACTAAGTTGGTCTTAATAAAGAATAAAGAGAGAGAGAGTGAGAGTCATTTCTTAATTTTCATTTCAGACTTTTCAGTTCAGAGAGAGAGAGAGAGAGAGTGAGAGTCAAAGAGAGTCAGAGAGAAATACCTTGAGGGAGGGTCGGCCTGTCAGAAGGAGCATTGGAGCAGTGGCAGCAGCCGAGTAGCGAGCAGGGAGGCGGGAGGCCTGAATTGGACTAGGCACGAGCGGATGAGCCGGCAGGCGAGCGATCTGTCGATCTGGCACTGGTGATCTTCGTCCTCCGATTTGATGAGTGACGACAAGCGGCGTTGGCTACTTGGCTTGGATGAGCCTCAACAAGCAGCGTTGCTCAATGCTCTGTGACCTTTGTCTATCTTTAGGATAGGGTTAGCTTAGTGATTTATTTTTTATTGATAAAGCCTTTAGTGAGAATTTGTGGGTTTGTCTACTTTTTTCTTTTTGTGAGAATCTGTGGGTTATCTGTAATTTGTTGGGCACTTGGGCTTGCCGTGGGCTTGCCTCTGTTACAATTTTTTTTTCTTTTTTTAAGATTTTAGTTCAAATTTGTTTTTTTTTTTTTTTTTTTTTTTTAAATTTAAGGGTGTTCCTAATTTTGTGATTGAGGGTGTTTCTAGAACAGAGCAAATATAAATTTTTTTATTATATATAATTTTTTTTTTCAAGTCAGGATGTCCTTGGAAACACCTAAGCTGTACGTAGCGTCGCCACTGTGTGGGTGGGCCAATTAGGAAAAAAAATTTTATATTGCAAAAATAAATAAACCGCTAATCAAATCACACATCATATTTATTTTTTTCCGATCTTGCAGGTGGCCCAATTAGGAAAATTTTTATTTATTTATTTATTTTTTCGATCTTGTGGGTGGGCCAATTAGGAAAAACAATTTATATTGCAAAAATAAATAGACTGCTAATCAAATCACACATTTTTTTCCGATCTTGTGGGTGGCCCAATTAGGAAATTTTGTTTTTATTTATTTTTTTTCAATATTCAATCTTGTGGATGGGCCAATTAGGAAAAACAATTTATATTGCAAAAATAAATAAACTGCTAATCAAATCACACACATTTTTTTGAATAATGCTAGAGATATAAACTATTTTACAAATAATTTTACAAACTATTGATATGGTGAATGATTATTGATAAATGAAAAAATAATATTAATGGTGGGCCTAAATGAAAACTAATAAGAAGTTGACCACATCAACATTTTATAAAAATGTTATAAAAAAATTTGTGCCTGTAGTATCACTCCTTTTTTCTTTTTCAATCTCGTGGGTGGCCCAATTACTAAATTTTGTTTTTATTTTTATTTTTTCGATCTTGTGGGTGGGCCAATTAGGAAAAAAAAAATTATGTTGCAAAAATAAATAAACTGCTAATCAAATCACACACATTTTATTTTATTTTTTCGATCTTGTGCGTGGCCTAATTAGGAAAAAAAATTATGTTGCAAAAATAAATAAACTACTGATCAAATCACAAATACCGAAAATAGTCACTTTAAGTGCTTTCAGATTTATAAAAGATTTCAGTAAAAAAAAAATTATAAAAGATCATTTTTCTTTCGTTATGCCTTGAATACTATCAAGTATCAACTAAGAATTACAGTTCCTGCCAAAAAAAATAAGGATTACAATCGATTCTCAAATAAATAAATAAACTAAGGATTAAAATTGTTGTCTTTGCCTTATAAGATGAAAGTAAATTGACAAATTATTTCTCAGAATTTACTAGATTTTCTTTTTAATGAATGTTCTGATTGCATCAGGCAAAAGATTTTATAAAAAATTTAAGTAGATTTGTGATGTGAGATTTTTAATATTTTGGTATTTAAACCAATCACAAGCCCAAAAGGAATGTTTCAACCAATCACAAGTGAGTAACAACCCATAGATTCAAGTAGTACCATTCTCCTTTTCTTTTCTTTTTTCTCTCTTCATCTTTCTATTCACAAACATGAAATCATTGATGCTTGTTTGATATTTAATTTGTCAAGAACTTTGTAATTCAATTGGTTGATACTTGATACTTTCTATATTTAGGGAATACATCCAAGATTCAAATCTCTTCTCCGAAAATTTTAATTTAAAATTTTTTTAAAGCTTTAATATTTTCTGATATCAAACTGAAATGCATATTGTAGAGATCATGAACCAAGAGCAACAATTAATTAGCAATTGGGGGTATAATAACTTTAATAAGAGTATTCAATTTCTAGGTTAGGGATTTTGTTAGGTTGTGAAATTGGAATTGGAATGGAGAGGAAGACGAAGAAGACATTCTTTATTGGCGCTTTTAAAAAAAAAAAATTGGAAATTTGTAGATAAGGGTATTGTAGTGAATTCCAAATTGATTAAAAACATAAAGGGCATGTTTGTATACCCTTTTTTTTTTTTTTTTTTTTTTATCTTAGTTTTGGGTTTTTTTTCTTCAATTTTTTTTTTGCTTCAATATACTGTTAGTTGCTAGAGCTTAGTCCATGAACAAATTTTAGGTCAACTAAAATTGATACATCATCATTCTATTTGACTAAAATAAATTATTTAAATTTGTTAAAAATTAAAATAATCATTTTAAGTTTTGGGAGACTTAAAAAAAAAATCATTTTAAGTTCATTATGAACTAAACTAATTCATGAACTAAATATGATGTGTACAACTCATCAATTAGTTGTAAAGTTCAAATTTGGAAATTCCATTAGTTTGATTTTTGAATTCATATTTGAAAAAATCCCTCACATCTTAATTATATGTGACATTTGGCATCTAGTTTGTGTGGGAATTTTAGTCTAAGTTTGGATCATTTTGTAAAATTGAATGTGATTGAAAACTCTATATGAGTTTTTTGAAATTTTTTGGCTTGAACTGATGAAAGTGATTGTAATTTTACTACAATATTACAAAAAGTCTAATAATAAGATTATGCACGGTTAAGGAAAAAATTATTTTATGAGACAATTTTATAAGACATGGTTCTCACACATTTGTGAGTCCTACATATTGTGAGAGAGATATCTCATAAAATACCTTCTCGTGGCCAATGATCCTTGACTGTAATATAAATTCTTCCAATTTATGTAATATGCATATTGTGGACCGATTTATTTTATAAATATATCCTTATTAAAAAAGTTAAGTGTTTAATTTTTTTTAACAACTTAAAATATAAGGTATGAAGTGAAATTTATTTATTTGTATTTAAGCTTGTTTGAATTCGTTACATAAAATAAAAACCGATGCCCGATTAAACATAAAATCCGCTGTAGCACATTGGCAATTCTTATGGATTAAAGAATCCAGGTTCAACTCCTGGCAGCGGAAATTTTTCTATTTTTATATTAATTTATTTTTTGATCTTATAGGTGGCCCAATTAGGAAAAAAAATAAGCTGCTAAACAAATCACACACTTTTTTTTTCTTTATGTTGCAACAATAAATAAACTTCTAATCAAATCACACACACCAAAAATAGTCACTTTCAGTGCTTTCAGGTTTATAAAAGATTTCAGTCATTTTTTTTTTTAATACTCTTTATGTTGCAAAAACAAATAAACTACTAATCAAATCACACACACCAAAAATAGCCACTTTCAGTGCTTTCAAATTTATAAAAGATTTCAGTCAATTTTTTTTTTTTTTAATTATAAAAGACCATTTTGTCTTTCGTTATGCCATGAATACTATCAATACTTTCAAGTATCAACTAAGGATTACAATTCCTATAAAAAAAAAAATAACAGTAATAAGGATTACCATCGATTCTCAAATCAAATTGTAGGGACTCAATTTAGATTGACCCTGAATATGAATGGGTTTTCAGCCCAATCCAGCCCAAACAATAAATTTATAGAGAGTGGGTTAAAGGTTTAGGCGCTGGCCGTCGATCACCATGCCTGAACTTTCCTTATAAAAAATACTAAGAGTTTCTTTACAAATGGGGGATGCTCCTCGGCCTGTGGCCGAGGAGACCTTGTTGTTCTCTCTCTTTCCCCCCCCCCTTATTTTACTTTACTTGCTTTTCTTATATAGATTTCATCTTCCTATCTCCTTCTTCCATCTGTTGATCATCTATTTGCCTTTCTTCTGGCCGTTCGTCCCATCAGAGGCCTTATCAGTACTCAAGTGGTTCACTCTGATCAACGTTATCCTGCCAAGGGTTACCTCCCCATTAATGCGGCCAGGGGGGTTAGTTGAGTGCATTAAATGCGAGAGTGACAGCTTACTTTAGAGTTAGTCTCTCCTGAAAATCATCTTTGTCAGGCCGAGGATAAGGAGGTCCTCGACGTGGATTGGGAAAAGAGGCTTTCCCCACTTTAGCCCTGAATAGTCTGTGCTCCTCGGCATGGGCCTTGGGCCTGCTACACGATGGGCGAGGCTATCAGGCCCACGGGCCCCACAATAGCCCCTCAAAACCCTGCTGCACGTTCCCTCGGACGGGGATGAGGGTTTTGATACCTGCGGGTCCTCCATACAAGTTGCCCCACTTCGGTTTGTGTTGATGCTGGCGGCTTTTTGACTGCCCAATGTGCGTTTTTAGCGTTTCAAGACTTAATGGGTGCCCACATTAAATTTTGGCGGCACCACGTTTCCCATTTTCAACGGCATGATCTTTTGCTTTTATAAGCAAGCGGTTACATTTGGGGAACCTAAGGGGGAGTATAAATACCTGTTTGAACCGCCTGGTTTCATCATTTTCGCGCTTACACTTATTGATGCATATGGTTTGAATCTGGTTCGACTTGTACACTATCTGAAGAGTATCGTCATACTTCTGTAAGTCTTCTTTTTCTAGCGACCCCAAATTTCCTTGATTTTACTCCTCCTTTTCTTCTTTTAGAACTTTTAGTTGTCTTTGGGGAATGGGTAAGTTTAAGAAGTTGGTCGA
>NW_027069547.1:684363-742029 GCF_002906115.3 Quercus suber
TACGAACTAAACTAATTCATGAACTGAAGTTCAGAGACTAAAAATGTATTTTTTGTTGTATATATAGGTATATACATGGATAAGTTATAATAATGATATTTGAGTTTGACGAGTATTGTTTTATAAAGTTGATAAAGTAAAAATTCAAGTTCAATCAAAATTCAAGTAAAAATTCAATATTTTCGATCAGTTAAAACTTTGGCTCGATCAATCAAAATGGTAAGAAGATAATCTTGGAGTCTCTAGATGATTCAATCACTATTCGATTCCTATTCAATCGATCGAAAAGAGTACTCGATTGATCAAAAGAAACTTTCAACCAATCAAAGATCATAAAACAGGATTTTCTGCGAAATTTTCTGGTGACTGTTCAAAAAAGTTAAAAAGGTTTCAAGTCTAGTTAATGGTTTTATAAAACATTTTGACTCTTCATACGTACCTTTTGATGAAATACAACCCTGTGGGTATAAATAGAGACTTATATTCACTTGAAAAATAACAAAAGAAATAGTAAGTTAGAAAGAAATACAAGAAATCTTGTGGTCATTATCTAGAATTGTTATCTGTAAAACCCAATATCTTGGTTATATATTAGGTATAAATTTGTGATAACTCTTTAGTAACAATTGTGTGGGAAGCAAATATTGTTTAAGAAAAACAATATTGTGCCTCCAAGTTATCTATTTTCTGTTTGTCTTTTGTGTTAACCTTGTTCTTCAATTATTACTTTGTGTAATATCCCCATCATTTTTAACATCTTTAAATATGATGTGTACAACTCATCAATTAGTTGTTTAGATTTGGAAATTCCATTAGTTTGATTTTTGAATTCATATTTGAAAAATACCCTCACGTCTTAATTATATGTGACATTTGGCATCTATTTATGTTGGAATTTTAATCTAAGTTTGGATCATTTTGTAAATTTGAATGTGATTGAAAATTCAATATGAGTTTGGTGAAATTATTATGCTTGAACTGATGAATGTGATCGCAATTTCACTTTGCAATATTACAAAAGGTCTAATAATATGATTATGCATGGTTAAGGAAAAATTATTTTATGAGACAGTTTTATAAGATATGTCTCTCACAACATTTGTAAGTCTCACATATTGTGAGAGAGATTTCTTACAAATCGTCTCATAAAATACCTTCTTGTGGTCAATGATTCTTGAATGTGATATGCATATTTTGGACAGATTTATTTTATAAATATATCCTTATTTTAAAAAGTTAAGGGCTTAATCTGTTAACAACTTAAAATATAAGGCATAAAGTGAAATTTATCTATTGTATTTAAGCTTGTTTGAATCCATTACATAAAGTGCAAACCGATGCACCATAAAATATAAAATCCGCTGTAGCACATTGGCAATTCTTATGGATTAAAGAATCCAGGTTCAACTCCTGGCAGTGGAAATATTTTTATATATTTTTTTTCAATCTTGTGGGAGGCCCAATTAGGAAAATGTTTATTTATTTATTTATTTTTGGATCTTGTGGGTGGCCCAATTAGGAAAAACAATTTATGTTGCAAAAATAATTAAAAATATATATTTTTTTTCAATCTTGTGGAAGGCCCAATTAGGAAAACGTTTATTTATTTATTTATTTTCGATGTTGTGGGTGGCCCAATTAGGAAAAACAATTTATGTTGCAAAAATAATTAAACTGCTAATGAAATCACACCCATTTTATTTTATTTTTTCAACCTTGTGGTTGGCCTAATTAGGAAAAAAATTATGTTGCAAAAATAAATAAACTGCTAATCAAATCAAGCACACCGAAAATAGTCACTTTCAGTGCTTTCAGATTTATAAAAGATTTCAGTAAAAAAAAATTATAAAAGATCATTTTTCTTTTGTTATGCCGTGAATACTATCAATACTATCAAGTACCAACTAAGGATTACAATTCCTATTAGGGGTGTTCGCGGTGCGGTACAGTGCGGTTTTGGGCCATTTTTAGCACCACACTTTACGGTGTGGTTTAGTTAAAATCATAACTGTACTGTACCTTATTTTTGCGGTCACATGTGTGGTGTGGTACGGTGTGGTGCGGTTTAGAGTTTAGCCAAAACCATAACTGCACCACACCTCATTTTTGCGGTTACATGTGCGATACTATGTATAAGATGCAGTTTGAAGTCGGTATATTTTTCAAATTTTGGGTTTTTACTACTCAGTCCAAAACTAATTTTTCCCTTTTTTTGGGCCAAGTTTTAAATTATTGAGCTAGTTTTTCTTTATTTTGGGTTGGCTTTTCTAGTCAACACTTGCTAGGGTTATTAAACTTTTTTTTTTTTTGAAAACTAGGGTTATTAAACTATTAATAATATATTTAATATTAAAAATAAAGAAATATATTAATATATAGAGAGGGTGCGATGCGGTGCGGTGTAGTTTTCTTATTATAAAACCGCAAGCCGCACTGCACCATGCGGTGTGGTGCGGTGCGGTTATGCCATTTTGTGGGCAGTTTTGGTGTGATTTTTACAGTTTTTGTGATTTATGCGGTTTGGTGAACACCCCTAATTCCTACCCAAAAAAAAAAAAATGATTACAATCGATTCTCAAATAAATAAACTAAGGATTAAAATTGTTGTCTCTTGCCTTGTAAGATGAAAGTAAATTGACACAAATTATTTCTCAGAATTTACTAGATTTTCATTTTAATGAATGTTCTGATTGCATCGGGCAAAATATTTTACAAAAAATTTAAGTAGATTTGTGATGTGAGGTTTTTAATATTTGGTATTTAAACCAATCACAAGCCCAAAAGGAAGGTTTCAACCAATCACAAGTGAGTGACAACCCACAGATTCAAGAGGTACCATTCTCTGTTTTTTTTGTTTGTTTGTTTGTTTGTTTGTTGTTGTTGTTGATCTCTTCATCTTTCTATTCACCAACATGAAATCGATGATGCTTGTTTGATATTTAATTTATGAAGAACTTTGTAACTCAATTGGTTGATACTTGGTACCTTCTAATATTTTCAAGGAGTACATCCAAGATTCAAATCTCTTCCCCCCAAATTTTAATTTAATTTTTTTTTAAAAGCACTAATATTTTCAGATATCAAACTCAAAATGTGTACTTTAAAATTTAAATGGGCAGGAATAAGGGTATTATAGTAAATGCAAAATAGATTAAAAACATAAAGGGCATGTTTGTATGCTTTTTTTAAATTAAAAAAAAAAAATCTTAGTTTTGAGTTTTTTTTTCTTCAATTTTTTTTTTTTTTGCTTCAATATACTATTAGTTGCTAGAGCTTAGTCCATGGACAAATTTTAGGTCAACTAAACTGATAAATTATCATTCCATTTTACTAAATTAAATCACTTTAAATTTGTTAAAAATTAAAATAATCATTTTTAGTTTTTAGAGACTGAAAAGAAAAAAAAAATCATTTTAAGTTCGTTACAAACTAAACTAATTCATGAACTGAAGCTCAGAGACTAAAAATGTATTTTTAACATTTTTAAATATAATGTGTACAGCTCATCAATTAGTTGTAAAGTTTAGATTTGGAAATTCCATTAGTTTGATTTTTGAATTTATATTTGAAAAATTCCCTCACATCTTAATTATATGTGACATTTGACATCTAGTTTATGTGGGAATTTTAATCGAAGTTTGGATCATTTTGTAAATTTGAATGTGATTGAAAACTCTATATGAGTTTTTTGAAAATTTTTGGCTTGAATCGATGAAAGTGATTGTAATTTTACTGCAATATTACAAAAAAAGATTATTAATATGTTATGCATGGTTAAGGAAAAAAATATTTTATAAGGCGGTTTTATAAAATATATCTCTCACAACATTTGTGAGTCACACATATTGTGAGAGAAATATCTCATAAAATACCTTCTCGTGGTCAATTATCCTTAACTATGATATACATTCTCCCAATTTATGTCATATGCATATTTTGGACCAATTTATTTTATAAATATATCTTTATTAAAAAAAGTTAAGGGTTTAATTTGTTAACAACTTAAAATATAAGGTATAAAGTGAAATTTATTTATTTGTATTTAAGCTTGTATGGATTTTAGATAAAATAAAAACCGGATGAACCATATAACGTACAATCTTTTGTAGCACATTGGCAATTTGGTTATAGAATCCAGGTTCAACTCCTGGCAGCGGTAAATTTTTATATTTATTTATTTTTCGATCTTGTGGGTGGCCCAATTTGGAAAATTGTATTTTTTTTTTTCAATCTTGTGGGTGGCCCAATTAGGAAAAAAAAAATTTGTTGCAAAAATAAATAAGCTGCTAATCAAATCACACACATTTTTTCCCCGATCTTGTGAGTGGCCCAATTAAGAAAAACAAATTTATGTTGCAAAAATAAATAAACTGCTAATCAAATCACACACACCTAAAATTTCCTTTTACTGATTTCAGTCAAAATTTTCTTTTATTAAACAAATTTATGTTGCTAAAATAAATAAATTTCTAACCAAATCACATACACCAAAAATAGTCACTTTCAATGCTTTCAAATTTAGGAGTATAAAAGATTTCAGTCTTTTATTTTTATTTTTATTTTTAGTAAAAGATCATTTTTCTTTCGTTATGCCATGAATACTATCAATACTTTCAACTATCAATTTAGGATTACAATTCCTATTAAAAAAAAATAATAATAAGGATTACCATCGATTCTCAAATAAATAAATAAACTAAGGATTACAATTGTTGTCTTTGCCTTGTAAGATGAAAGTAAATTGACACAAATTGTTTCTCATAATTTACTAGATTTTCTTTTTAATAAATGTTCTGATTACATCGGGCAAAAGATTTTACAAAAAAATTAAGTAGATTTGTGACATGAAGTTTTTAATATTTGGTATTTAAACCAATCACAAGCCCAAAAGGCAGGTTTCAACCAATCACAAGTGAGTAACAACCCACATATTTAAGTAGTACCATTCTCCCTTTTTTTTGCCTCTTTATCATTCTATTCACAAACATGAAACCATTGATGCTTGTTTGATATTTAATTTGTCAAGAACTTTGTAATTCAATTGGTTGATATTTGATACATTCTAATATTTTCAAGGAATACATCCAAGATTCAAATCTCTTTCCCCCCAAATTTTAATTTAATTTTTTTTTAAAAGCACTAATTTTTTCGGATATCAAACTCAAAATGCATATTGTAGAGAACATGAACCGATAGCAACAATTAATGAGCCATACATATTGTTCATTGTTGCATGCAATTGTTACTTGAATTGCAATCTATTCATGGTATTTCCAGAATTCAAATTCTCCCTCCTTCTTCAGTTATATAATTATTAATTATTGAATGGGAAAAGTTAATGGGTGCTCAAAAAGCGTTGGTTTAGAAACTTTTTTATGAGAAAAGAAAAAGTAACTTAATTTTTTTAACAACTTTTTATATTTCCCATGAAAGTAAGTATCAAATATTTCCTCTGTCAAAAAAAAAAAAAATCAAATATTTCCTAAATTAAAAAAGAAAAATGCTAATGCCACAAAAAATATTACAACTTTTATCACAACTCGTAACGTGGTAATAAGTTATGAGTGGTGGAGAAAGTGTATCCCTATGGACCCATTATTTTTTCTCCACCACTCATAACTCGCCACATGACTAGTAAAAATTGTGATTTTTTGTGGCATTAGCATTTCTCGTTAATAAATTTCCTAATGTCCTAAGGGCACGCTTTAACAGACTCTTGATTTATCCAAAAAAGGGAAAAAAAGTACTTCTTATCTAACATTCACAATTAATACACCGGTGTACACATTTTGAAATGCAAAAATCCATGTTTAAAAATATGTTAAACTTGAAAATGTACATGAATCAAGAAAATGCATATTTTAAAAAATGGATGCGAGAGAATTAATACCATTTAAACCAAAATCAAATTCAGAATTTTTGTACATTCAGAGAATCAAAATTTGTAGGCAAAATTCTGGTAATTTACTATGTTAGAGACTTAGAGCAAATGAAAAATAAATAATAGTCAGTAAGGGACGAGATCATCTTTGGAATTCATGGACATCAAATAATTAGCCCAAATGAAAACACAAATTTTTTAAAGGACAAAGATATAGTAATACATTGAGGCTTTGCACCTTCCCATTTACTGCTTGTCATAGTTCTGGAGTGATAATCAAAATGTTTCAAACCAGTTTCGTTGCTTTTTTCCGAAGTTAAACTGATTCCTTAATCATTTCAATTGGTTGTTGTTGCCAAGCGATTGTACAACCATAGTCCCAAAACTAAAAGGCAGTGACCAAAAGTAAAATACAAAACAAGCTATTAAGCAATGTTAAACAAATAATATCTTGCACAATCTTTCTTTTTCAAGATGATATTGCGTAAGAATGATAACAGAGGAGGAGAAGAAATTGATACAGAGACAAGTATAAATCTTAAGGAAAGGGAGAGAAAGGAAGCAAAAGACAAAATAAATTCTTCAAGATGAAAATTGGATAAGAATGAGAGGAAAGGAAGAGAAAAGAATAGATTGCTTTCTTCTTTCCATATCAAACTTAAGCTTCAATCTCTTCTTCTTTCACTCAACTGTTCTTATATTTAAGAAGCTCGGACTGTCCTTACAATGGTAACCTTAAAATCATTATAAAAAAAAAAAAGTGACAAATCTCTGACTCTGAAATTAATATTGATACAATAATATCTGAGTTTATTTTTTTTCTCCAATTGGGTATCTCTAAAATTTGCCAAATATGTTGGACATTAAGGGCATCGGATGTGGATTGCTCCTCGCTCTGGCGAGTTATTTTTACATAAGAAGTAGGCGTCATCCTGATTCGGTATGAAATTTTGAAATTAGTATTTCTTGTTATCAATTCATCAGTATGAACAAACCTACTACTACGTACCACATAACTTCTTTAAGACTAAGGTTTCTAATGTATGAGTTCATTGTTCATAGATTATCTTGTAACCAATCCAAAAAAATACCATATTAATGAAACATTTGACATAGTTCCTCATTCTATATTCATTGTCATCATCATTTGATCATCTAATTAGGACGATAGCGTTGACAAAGATGTGCACTTAGTATATAATTAGTTACTAACTCGAGCAATGCGTGGGAAAATTTATATATATAGTTATATACTCTTATCATTGATGAAACAATAACTCTGTTTTAAATTCTCCACATGAAAATAAATAAAAATTGTTTATCATTTGTCAATCTATATAAATTCTCACAACTCTAAATAGCCCACTGCTACTCTTTCACTCGTTTCAACTTCAACTCTTAAGAGCATTCTTATCAAACCTTTCAAATGCTAAAAATCTTATTTTTTTAGCATTTTTAACCCAAAAGCTTGCTCCATCAAATGTTTTAAATGGTATAATTTTTGCAATTGATGAACAGTGCAATCTCATATTTGAGACTGGACTGTTCACCAATTGTAAACCATATATTATTTTTTTATTCAGTGAGGCCCACTAAGGAGAAATAGAGGAGAAATAAAAAATTATTGAAAAATAATAAAGAAATCTATATATATAATAATAGGTGAAGCAGAGAGAAAATCCAATTAGATTTCAATTGGATTCTAAATTTTGGCGCCACTTGTTCTAACCAAAACTAAAAAAAAAAAAATCTAATTAGATCATAAATTTGACTCCAATTTTGTGTCATGTATCTTATCTAAATTTTCTAATTTTTGTGCCCAAATAAATGATGCATTAATATTTAACACGAAAGTCAAGCAAAACTACAATGATAATGCTCATTAGCCTAAGTAAGAACATCTTACTTGCATACTTTTATGGAGATTATAAATTGGACTCCAATTTTGTGTCATGTATCTTATCTAAATTTTCTAATTTTTGTGCCAAATAAATGATGCATTAACATTTAACACGGAAGACAAAAAACCACAATGATAATACTCATTGGCTAAGCAAGAACATCTCATCCTGCACACTTTTATGGGTGATCTCAATAGAGTCTAGAACTCTTCTAATCCCACAACCAGAACCAAGGAGTCCAACGAGAAAGACTATAAAATAAAACATCATCTCCTCCTAATTCCGTATCGTCATCCCATGTCTCTCCTCTCTCAACCTCTACGAACTAGATCCACACATTACCCTCTCCTCCTCCTTACGGATTTCTCAGAGCAAGGCCGGGTTCAAACACAATGTTGAATCCCACTCTTCCTTACTTCACACTCTCATACATTAGCGCTTCATTGGCGCTTCCAAGAAGATTTCAAGCTCAATGATCAGTTTTTATTTTTTAATGTCCCTTTATATATTTTAAATAATAAAATGCAATATTCTCTTTTTTCTTCACTGTAGCATCACTTAAATAATAAAATGTAATATTCTCTTTTTTTATTCATTGTTTTATCTAATGCTATCCTATGTATGATAAACCAAAAAAAAAAAAAAAAAAATACCAATAGCATTACTTAAATAATAAAATGCAATATATATTTTTCATTGTTTGATTTAATTCTATCATCCGTGTGATAAACCCAAAAAAACAAAAACAAAAAAATTGGCCAATAGCATCATTACAATTAACCAGTCCCGTGCGGTAGCACGGGGTTACATACTAGTATTATTTAAATGAAATTGTAAAAAAAATAGAAGTTTTGATATAGGTGGTATTGTAAAGTGGTGCGTTATATGTTATAAAATTGGGTTTTGAGATGCTAAATTCTATATTTTTTGACATGTTTGATAAGGATGCTCTAATTACTCTAATTTTTTTTTTTCTTTTAAGCGAAAGAATATGAAAGTTATGGTTTCCTTGGAGGAATTCAAAGGGCAACCTCGGCTCCCAAAATTCGCTGTCCCAAAACGCTACGACATAAGGCTGAAACCGAACCTCACCACATGCAAGTTCACTGGCTCCGTGGCTATTGAGCTCAAAATTGTGGCAGATACTAGTTTCATCGTCCTCAACGCCGCTGAACTATCCATTGATACCACCTCCGTATCTTTCACTCACCCAGCTGCACACTCTTCTAATTCTAAGCAGCAGGTAATACCTATCTTATCTATCAACCTAACTTTCCTTTTAAAGTTAGTTTAAACTAATGGTAAAAGGTTTTGTTGTAAGTGCTTTAACTTAACATCCTAAAATATCTTGTTTGTTGAATATGTTAGAATAGATGCAAATAGAGAACACAAGAATACGTGGATTACGTAATTCTGTTTGTTTAACGGTTACATCTTTATCATATGAAAGTGTAGTACACATCATTTGTTATAATGAACTTAACATGGGTATAATAATAGGTTAAACTTTGAGACTAACCATATATTAACTATGGTTAATAGACTTCTAGTACATGTAGGAGACTTGACTTAATCACAAAGTAGGATTAGGTTTAGGCCTATTATATTTGGCTTATATATATTTGTAACATTGTTAATCTTTAGCTTGATTGATTTAGTTGTTTTTGTGGTTGTATGAGCTCTAGCTTATTCAAATAAATAGTCAACCTTGTGATTATCTGAATGTGAGACTCATTGACTGAATTTGCATTAATCATGACAAACCAAATGCCATGTCTTTTAAAAATAAAATGTTGAATGAAAAAGGTTTTGGATTTGGGAAAAAATAACTATTTAGCCTTAATTTTTGAACTATGTAGCCAAATAGCCTACTTTTCAAACAATATAATAAAATACCCCTGTTTTCGAACTCGATATTGCTGATGTTGAGTTCTATGCGTATTTTGTCACTAAATTTTTTTTTGAAAATTTTGCAAAGAAGTTCCACTTAAAATTATGCATAATACTCAAGATTATGCACAGTACATAAGATTTGTAATGTCGAGTTCTAGGTAAAACTCGATATCAACAATATCAAATTCCAAAACAAGGGTATTTTGCTACATAATTTAAAAAGGGATTTTGGCTACATAGTTCAAAANTTCCAGCCGACCTATGCTAATATAATTATACCATTTGTGTGCCGCATATTAGGTAAGAGAAAAATTGGAGAGGGCCCCCACACAATAGGTTTAAATACAAATATAGTCTCTGTGTTTTTTTTTATAGTGGAACTTTTTTTTTCCCGCATGTGTATGGATAGTCATATATCTGTATCACACAAATTCTATCTATTTTCTTCTCTTCTTTAATTTGGTGAAACAGTTTATTTTTACATCACATGTCATGATGTTTTTGAAGTTCTTATCCATCAATGATCAGTTACATCTAATTCTAAATAAATAAATAAATAATAAATAAAGTTAACAAATGTTTTAAGAGAGTTGGTTTATGAGAGATTTTTTTAAACTTTTTTTTACAATTTTTTATATTTTCTATGAAAATAGTATTGAAACTTTTTTAAAATAGTTCATTAATAAATACTGTAATGGCACCTATTAACTCAACTCGCACGCCTAAGTAGAAGACGCCACTCAAGGCGCCTACCTATACTCAGTTTTTGTTCATCCCCCCCCCCCCCCCCCCCCCTCTCCCACCAAAAAAAAAATACAACTTATTAAGTGGAAACATTAACTTTTAAATGTTTTAAGGAAGGCTTGCTCAAGCAACAAGGATTCCATTGACGATTTAAAATTATTCAAGGAACTGATAGAAAATTCAATATTAATTCATCCAAATGAAGCATAAGTTTGGATTGCATGCTTGGGTTCGTTGGAGACACATTGTTCAATCAAAAGAGGATGGGATATGAAATACCAGAAATTTGTTTTTTTTAAGAATATAACAATATAACACTCACTACTCTAAGAAACCACCTAGAGCATTCACAGCAGTGGTGGCAAAATCTTAGCTATTAGCTATACAAAAAGTCACTTTATCTATTTTAGCTACACACATGCTACAGCAGTGGATCTATTTTAGCTTTTAACACAATAAAATAATATACACATCACAATAAAATAATATAATCACTACAATAAAATAATATATTCTACCCCAAAAATAACAACCAAAGCACCAACCACAACCACTCTACCTTCAGCCACACCACAGCCACCGCCACAGCCACAGCCGCCACCACCACCACCACCACACACCACCAGTCCACAGCAGAGAAAAAAAAAAAAAAAACCACAGCACCACAAAGCCTACAACCACCGCCAACACAGCACACAAAACAAACCCACTCTACCATCAGCCACACCCACAACAACCACCACCACCACCACCACCACCACAGATCGTAACAAAGAAAAAAAAAATCAACCAAGCCCACACCCACCCGACCCACCAGGCAACACCCACACCACGGCAATCAAATTCACGCAATGCAACCAAAAAAAAAAAAAACCAAAGCTTGGATCGACGGAAAACCAAAGCATTGGCGGAGAGAAAGCGGCAGCTTCAATGATGAAACCCAGAGCTTGGATCGACGAATGAAACCTAGAGCTTGGGTCTGATCGGCGGCTTCAATGATGAAATCCAAAGCTTGGGTCTGATCGGCGAGATGGGTGTTTTGGCGGAATGGGTGGGGAGATCGGCGAGATGGGTCGGCGCCGGTGATGGGTCAAAGCTGCGTTGGCGGCTGGGCTGTGAGATCGGGCTGGCGGTGGAGGAAGAAGAGAGAAGATAGGAAGGTGGAGGAGAAAGAGAGAAGCCGGAGAGATAGAGAATGGGAAAAGAATATTTAAATGAGAGATGAGAGAGGAATGTAATAAAAAAAAAAAAAAAAATTTACCTGTGAGCTACAGTACACATCTAAATATAGATGTGTACTATAGCTGTGGAGCTAAATCTTTTAGATTTAGCTCCACTGCTGCGTGATGTTTTTTGTGATTTTAAGCTAAAAATATAGCATTATACCTATATAGAAACTCATCCCTTATCCCTGTATCTGATCTAAAATATGTGTCTAAAACAAAATAGATGTATAAAGATGAAAGTTACGTATTCATAAAGTCACCCAAACTTTTAAAATGACTAAAATATCCTAAAAACTTATGTAAATACCTATTTATGTAAAGCCAGCAATAGTATG
Organism: Quercus suber; assembly: GCF_002906115.3. Classification (NCBI taxonomy): domain Eukaryota; kingdom Viridiplantae; phylum Streptophyta; class Magnoliopsida; order Fagales; family Fagaceae; genus Quercus; species Quercus suber. The sequence continues at coordinate 696,344 of NW_027069547.1, forward strand.
ATAGTATCTCTTTCAAATACCAGTAGTCGAAAATACAACAAAGAAATACAAGGAGGAGAGCTACCCCTATTTTTTTTCCATCCCGAAAGTTTGATAACGAATTTTACAAAAGCATTTAAAAAAACAAAAAATTCAAGCTCAAACAAAATTAGAATAGATAAGTATAATCAGATATTAAACTCAATGGGATCAATGAGAGAGCATTCTATACTCTTAGGGTAATAACCTTAGAATTTAGAAATTTGAGAAAAAGAAAGAAAGAGAGATAACCCCATCTTGTCTGTAACTAAATTTCTATTTCAATAAGCATCCTTAGTATATATTACACAGGAGTCATCCTTAGTATAAATAAAGTTGGACCTTAATATTTTTTGTGATTGTGTCAATTTGACTATTCTATCTTTCGGCAAGTGTACCTCTTTATTAAAGGATTTATAATTTTTTTTTCCTTTCTTTTTTCTATTTAGTTAAACTTAAGTATTAATATGGGTTTTAAAAGCAGTAACAATGCTACGAAACTAATTTGTCTCTGCACTAAGTTTCAAGAAAAAAATTTCATAAAAAATAAATTTTAACAAATTTAAATTAATGCTACTAATTAAAACGTATATACTCAGTATTAACAAATTCTAAAGAATTACATTAATCAAAGCTCAATTGCCAAAGGTACTAAGAAATTTAAAAGAAGACTTATTATTCATTTTAATTTATACTAGTTAATAGAGGGGACCTTAGCCGTCAGGCCAATGCCTCCTGAATATATTAATCATCCACCATAATTTGTTTTGTTTTAACAATTAAATTTGGCTCGTGCATATCGTTTGTTCTAGCAAAACTCTATTATAAATGTTTTTACGCAATTCAAACACTAACTTGGTTAAAACTTAGTGGACATAAGTTTTAAGAAATTTAAAAGAAACTTATAATTTTTTAATTATTTATATAACTTATTATTAATTTTTAGGTTTGATACAAATTTTGTTTTACAAAACGTTCTGTCACCACTTTACATAAAATAATTTTTGTTCTTCTATTTTTAATTACTTAATATTTTATTATTTAATTTTAATTATATCATTAATTTTGTATTTTTTTTTTTATTATTATTAAACCATGCATCGCACTGATATATAACTTTTTTTTTTGTCAAATTGTGCATCACATGAATATATTACTGGTTATACTAAAAAAAATTAAGGTGGAATTCTATCAGTTATGCGAGGAGGTTTAAGGAGGGAAACATTATTACTTTCCTATTTGTATAGCCTTGCCTTAAAGGGAATAAAAGCCTCTCTTTTTTAATGAACAAAAAAGAAGAATATAATGGGCGCGACTGGAGGTAGCTTTATTTCTTACCCTCCTACCCTATAGTAGCATTCTACTCTCAATGTTTAGTGAGCGCCAATAATCTATAGGCATGCTTCCCATTGCAAGAGACAAACCCAAGACTTTTTGGCTTATTGCCCTCCATATGGGGAAAGCCTAGATTGTTTTATTAGCTTGAATTAATATACTCTTAACATCACATTGACAAGAACAATATATGCAAAAGCTATAGTGTCTAACATACTACTGCCATACAATTTTAACTTGTAAATATGAAGATTGGAGATTCCATACTATATATCTTGGGAACCAATCGGTGTTTTGAACCTTATGATAAAGAGCAATTATTATAAAGCAAACACTATAAATTGAAATTCTATTGTATTTATCAAAAAGTAAATTTCAAGGTAAAACATAACCAATTATGAACCACCCATTCACCAACCAAACAAATAGGAAAAAAAAAAGCTTAAAAAAATAAAAAGAAAAAATCTTCTCACTGTTATAGTTATAAATAATTAAAATATCCAGCTTACATTTATAATTACATATTTATGGTATTCTGAAAGTACTTAATAATTACCCCTAAACACAAAACAAGGCTAGTCATTTCAAAATATCCAACTAACCTATTGTCTGTTGATGTTTGCTGTCGTGTACGACAGCTTTTAGTTAGAGTGGTGTCCATACATAGCGAGTCACCTAACTGATTTTGGTTTAGCTTTGGATTTGTAATGCTACATAGTTTTGGCTGGTTTGGATTCCAATCACTACCTAGAGTAGTGTCCATAACGAGTCACCTAACTAATTTAGATTACGCTCCACGAAGTCAACTTTGCAGTACATTGTGCATTAGCGTATGTATTTGGCTCACTATTCCTTCCTTGAGTGTAACCTTGTTCACGCTTTCTTTTTTTCTTTTTCATTTTTGCCCTCTAAAACCTCAAACACACGAGCCATTAAAACTTGAAAATTTTAGCACAGGTCATGCAGTGGTGGCTCTAGGATTTTTTTCTAGGGAGGTCAACAAGAATATGTATTTTGGATAAGAGATGAATTTTGTGCTTTACAGAGATTTCTTATTACAAATTTGCCCATAGTATGCACGAGTAAAAGAATAAAAAATATTATAAGTTCATTTAGCACATTATTTCTTAATACTATGAACATATTAATTATTTTCATTAATTGAACTTTAGATATTACTATTTAAAATACTTTTATCTATTAGTTTAGGACAATGATATGTTAATATTGTACTATTAATGTAAGTTTTATACTGTAGACTAAACAAATGTGTGCAATATTATACAAATTTGCAAAAAAATGTACAATACACATTTGTTTAGAGACAATGTAAATCTTATATAGACATTGTATACTAAGAATTTTCTATTAGTTTATTTCAAATTTGTTATGATCTAAATAGGCTTTTTTTTTTAGGTTTAAGATGATTTTTTTTTTTTGGGCTTTTTTTTGTGTGTTTAAAAAGACCAAAATATTGTTAAGAAAATCATATTTAAGCTTATTTCAATTGTACTAAAAAAAAAAATTTAGGGTCAAGGTATTTAAATTTTCATTTTAAGAGGGACAAATCAAAAATTAAAATTAAGAATATTATATATTATAAATAAAAAATATAAAAAAAAAATGGCAGCTCAGGGGGTTCATTTGAACCCCCTGAACTCTACCTAACGTCGCCCCTGAGGTCATGCCACAAACAACAAGAGAGCCCAAACAGAAAAAGACCATATCAAAAGGGGTCCAATGAAAAATTTAGCAGGATCAAGTCTGCCACAAATCACAAATGGGCCACAACATAAATATATCAAACTCGCAAAGAGAATTTATATGGACAGCCCAACAAAGTAGCTCAAGCCTACAAAGGAGCACTACCCGTAACATTCAAAACCCACAGAGCTAGGAAGGAAGGGAGGCAAAAATCCGCAGAAGTAGTTGTTTGCCACACCTTTTGAGTGTTATGTTTGTGGGGAAACACATACACACCAAAAGGACGAAGGTAAGTCAGTCAATACGTGCATATCCAGTCGATTTACACATTCTTGAACCGATCACCCGCTGAGTTGGCCCATGTCATGTACATAATCCAAGCATGATATTTTTAAATTATTACCTAAATGAAAAAAGTTATTAGATCATGTACTATTAATTAAAGTCACAGTTAATCCCGATCCGCACGCATATATCCGGACAAGTATAACTGACTTATATACTTTTCCTATGTATATCACCCTTTCTTCAAACCATGTATTAGATTTGCTCCCCTTTGAGACTTTGACCATATATATCATATAGCGGCTGATTGCAGGTCCCAGTTGACATGATTGTGAATGCTAGCTTTAGGTTAGCAGCCAATGCAATGCATGGAAAGGCTGTAAATTAAAGGAGACCTTAACATCTACTAGGTTGCCTCTTCAATAGCTAACCTTTTAATTATAGAAGACCTTGTTACATTTGGTACGAACACTTCATTTCTGCACCTTTCATTCTTCAAGTACCTTCGATTGTTGTGCATGTGGGCAATTAACTCACTGACGATTTTGTGCATCATCAGTTGATGTCATTCAGCAATATGTATTTACATCTACAGATACTGGGAATGAGAAGCTGCCTCAAAAATTTGAAACTATTTGCAGAAAATTAGTGAAGCAAGCAAAGTGCCTGACTGATATAAATATATGAGCCCTACGTCTTCCATGGTGGAAAGTAAAATGCAAAACTATATTCTCTATATCATGTGTGTAGTAATTAACATTGAGAATTATGCATTGAACAATTTTCAAGCAATGACGCATTTAACGTGTGGACAAGAAGGATTTTTGGTGTAAATTTTAAATAAAATTAAATCTAGCCATTTGCAAAACTCTTACCGAGAAAAGTGATGATAATAAAGAGATTTGTACATGCATTTGGCATTGTCAAAAGACTCAAAACGTGTGGGGACACCCTAGTTTAGAAGATTTTAATTGTATTGCAGAAGCTTCATGGAAAAAGGGATCTCTAGTTGCATTGAATTAAGTTTTATATTCCTATTTACATTTTACATTATAGACTAGATATTAAATGTGTACAACATGGTATATTTATACAATTGTGTATACTTTACATGAACGATAATTACAAACATATTATATAGGAAAAAAAAAGTGATTATAAATGTATAATTGTCCTAAGGTTTTGTTCTACCCACTATTCTTGTTTATTGTCAATATCGATAGTAAGAAGCGAGTCTAGTGGCCCTTCCTTGCTTAAACCATTGAGGCTAGGAGGCCAGTTTGGACATAAATTTTGATATAGCCATTTGTTCTTCTTTCATATTTCATATTTGTTCAGTGAGGACCATTTCCCTTTTTCTCACAATTAATTCCAAATTTCAGGTTCCATTTCATCTCTCAAAATTAAGCCCTCCAAAATTATTGCACCTTGTACTCCTCATGTGGTGTTGCATATTTGCATGGGATCTCAATCCAGTACGGAAAATGAGAGTTGGTGAGTTTATGTGGATAACATTGCATCTGCATCTATACCTTAGCCTTTTTTAAAATAAAATAAAAAAAAAATTAGATGTTCCTTTTTTAATTTCTATTCTACCGGATAATGTAAAACATGGTTCTTCCCTTTTTTTTTCTTTTTTTTTTCACCATCTTCCTACTTAGCTCCATCTCAAAAACTAAGAGATGAGCAGCCTCTAAGTTATCTCTAGAAGGTCTTTAAACTTATAAAATGCTAAGAAAAAGAATAATTACGGGAAATTTTCAAATATATTTACAACTAATTTTGTGCACTTTTTTATTTTTATTTTTATAAACATCAAAGAAGAAAACTTACACTGTTATGAGAACAATATTCATATATAATTCTTTTTTTCCTTGGGATTTTGCATGTGGAACATTATTCATGACAAGGTCGAACTTTTCTCTGAATTTTAGCGTTGGTTGTAAGGAGTGTAGTTTAGAAAATCTTAATAGTTTTGTATTGTCACATTGAAACCTCTAAGGGCACTGCAATTTAAAAAGCAAATACAGTCATTTGACTGGTATGACCATTGTAAATGTAAATATGTAATTTCATATAATAATATGTTATTTATGTGGGCTCCATTTTTTTTTTTTAACTATTGTCTCTTAAGGAAAATAGTTTCTACACTTTTCTTTTCTTCCATGTTAACCAAATTGAGGAATTACTATCTTTCTTTTTATTTCTCTTTTCTCCTTTTCTCTTCCTACTTTGAAAGATAAAAGTATTTTAAGATAAAAATTAATAATGGTAGGTTTCAATTAGTTTAATTAATAAATTTTTTTTGTAAGTTGTAACCCATTAATGTCTTTTTGAGAAAGCATTAATCAATTAGTGTCTTGGCTATTAATTTTTCTCAAGAATTCTTTCATCTTGAAACTTTGGTTTGTTATATTACGTATTCTTACAACTATATTAGTATAAAAATAATTTATGTCATATATGATATATGCATAACTAATAGTGAAAATATATACATTTACTTAAGGAAATGAAAATTTAATATATGGACAACCAAATTATGAAGTACATTTTTTAAAATGAAAAAGCTGTATCCACAAGTATTAGTGTTTTCCTCTGTTTTGATAATTTATTAATGATTTAACCTTTTTATGGTATAATACGAGCAACGTTATCTTGTGAAGAGTTGATTAGGGAAAAAGAAAACTTTTTTTTCAGTTAAACGTTAAAACCAATGCCACCCACCCAATCATGAACCTTGGTGCTTGATATTTATCATCATTAACGCGTGGGAAAGAAGCACAGGATGTGGCATGTGCGTTGTCAGAAACGGAAGGAAAGTTAAATGGGAAATCGAGTCCCACTTTCTCCTCTTTATGAAAATGGATTCCCACTATCTTGCTTTTTTGGAAAATCGAAAACGTGTGGGGACAGCCTCTTTGGAGAATTTGCATCGCAGAGACTTCGTAGAAGAGGGACGGACCTCTATTTTATTGACTATAGCTAAGGTAAGTCATGACTTATGAGTGCGGTAACACTTTATTGACTGCACCATTGTTCGGTGCTACTTTTGATATCTTAAATGCCTGTTTCAGTATCTATTAGGATCCACTATCGCCATCTTTTTCTCTGTGAGGACCAAACTCTCTTTTTTCCCAATCAATTCCAAATTTCCAGTTCGATTCTATTCCAGCACGCTTTCTTGAAAATCATCATTCCTTTAACTATTTCTCTCAATCACATTCAAAACCTTTCAAATTGCACGCATTCACTCATCTCTTATAATTCCCATTTCATTACATCTTAATTCGATATTTCTTTCCTTCTTCTACTCCTCTTTTTAGATCTTTTCCAGTCTTCAGTTAACAGATCATACTGATGGCTTCCCCAACTAGAGAAGAATTAACCTCCTCTTCTTCTTCCACTCGCCAATGGAGCCATGATATCTTCTTGAGTTTTCGAGGTGAAGACACACGTTATGGTTTTACTGGCCATTTATACACTACTTTGCGTAACTATGGCTTAAACACCTTCTTTGATACCAATCTTGAGAGGGGAGAAGAAATTTCAAAGGAACTTCTTAAAATCATTGAAATGTCAATGATTTCGATCGTTGTATTGTCTGAAAATTATGCATCTTCTACTTGGTGTTTGGATGAACTCGTCAAGATTCTTGAGTGTAGAAAGACTGGACAGATCTGGAAGGTTTATCCAATTTTCTACAAAGTGACTCCATCCGAAGTTAGAAAAAAAGAGGGAACGTTTGGGACAGCACTAGATAACCACGAGAAAAAATTCAAAGACGACATGGAGAAGGTTAAGAGATGGAGGGCGGCTTTAACGGAAGTAGCTAACTTGTCTGGACGTGAATACAAGAATGGGTATGTATTTAACTAATACCTACTCTTGTGTGATTTTATGAGTTACAAATTTTTAATGGTTTTGGTATTTCCACTAAATGCCAAATTATGAAAGTATTATATATATATATATATATATATCCCTTCTTTTTACTTACTTTGTAGTTAAGCTATAAAGGTCGATGATATTGATAGCAATGGAATAATTTTGACTCAGATAATGTTATCAACTAGTGACACTCTATGTTCTTTTATTTGTTATATACTTTTACATGTTTTATTGTGACTACTAAATGCCGAATTATGAAAGTATATTTTAAGGTAAAATTTTGAATATATTCTTTTTTTTTTTCCCTATTAAATGGTAGAAATAGAAGAATTTAATCGGATAGCATTAATAATTAAAAGTTTCTCTCATTTAATTCTTAGAAAATTTTTCCAAAATTTCTTAATCTCATATTATAAGTTTGTTTCCTCGCCTAAGGGAGTTTTTTGCCATAAGCCCAACTCTAATTTTCTAACCAAAAAATAATAATAATAATAATAATGAATGTGTTAAATGATAATTATCAATCAATCCTTTAAATTATATACCATTTACTTTAATTAAAAATATGTCAATTTTTTAATGCACAAAATTGGATATATTTAACTTAGTTGATCTACATATTTATATTTACTTTGACTACAACTCTTTTTTTGTTTTTAATGCTTTGTGATTTTGTTGTTGCAGTGAATATGAATCTGAATTTATCAAAATAATTATTGAAGAGATATCAAGTATTATACCAATTCACATGAAATTACCTGAATTAGTTGGAGTCAATTATCGAGTGGATGCTATAAAATTGCTTTTAGATATGGAGTCCAATGGTGTTTTCATGGTAGGAATCCATGGTCTTGGGGGAGTGGGTAAGACTACAATCTCCATGGCCGTTTATAATAGAATTGTTGATCGTTTTGAAGGAAGCTGCTTTCTAGAAAATGTCACAGAAAAATCAAAGACAGCTGCTGGCATTATCCAATTACAAGAGACACTGCTTTCTAAGATCTTAGGAAGTATTGTTAAGGTGAATAGTGTATGTGAAGGAATCACTATGATACAAAAAAGGCTCTGCAATAAGAAAGTACTTTTAATTCTTGATGATGTGGATCAGTCAAAAGAGATAGAAAATTTGCTTGGATATTGTAACTGGCTTGCTTCAGGAAGTAGAGTCATTATAACAACAAGAGACAAACAAGTTCTAGCCATTCTTGGAAGAGATGCTCAAATAAAAATTTATGAGGTTCCAAAATTGAATCCATGTGAAGCTTGTGATCTTTTCAATATGCACGCCTTTGGAAAAAATAAACCTGAACAAGAATATTCAAATCTTGCAGAGCATATTATATCTTCAGCCGATGGCCTTCCATTAGCTCTAAAAATAATGGGTTCTGATTTGTATGGCAAAAGTATAGATGAATGGTCGTGTGCATCCAAAAGGTATAAGAAGATTCCACATGAAAAAATTCTAGATAAACTCAAGATAAGTTATTTTGGATTGGGAGAAGAAGAAAAAGATATTTTTCTTGATATTGCATGTTTTTTTAGGGGATTTAACAAGGACATAGTTGTGTATATATTAGATACTTGCAAATTATATCCAAATTCGGGTATTAGAAAACTCATTGATAAGTGTCTCATAACTGTTGACATGGGCATATTGTGTATGCATGACTTGCTACAACAACTGGGTAGAAAAATCGTTCAAGAAGAATCCAAAGAGCTTGAAAATCGTAGCAGGATATGTTGTCATGAGGATGCTTATACATTGCTAATGGAAAACATGGTATAAGTTCTTTTGCTCCACATTTTTTTTTCCCTAATATTTTTCATTGATTGTCTTTTTTCCTAGTACTTTTCATTGATTTTTTTCCCTCAATATAATAGAAAATATAATTTTATGATATATGTTTCATTTAAAGTTTTAAAATTGTTATACTTTTGTCAAATTCTATTATGAAGTGCAACTAATTTTTTGTCCTATCTAGGGGTCAAATAAAATTCGAGGCATAATGTGGTACTCACCTAAACCAATAGAGGTGAAATTGCAAGCTAATGCTTTCAAAAATATGAGAAATCTCAAATTTCTCTTAGTTAAGAATGTACGAATTTCTAAAGAGCTTAAATATCTCCCGAACGAGTTAAGATTGCTTCAGTGGCCAGGATATGATTTTCCCTTGCCATTAGAATTTTACCCTCACAATCTTGCTGAGCTGAATATGCCGAATAGTCGGATTAGATTGGAGAACCTATTAAAACAGGTATGAGTATTAGTGCATATGAATTTTGATTTTTTTTTTTTTTTGAAATGATGAATTTTGATTTCTTTAAATGTTATTTTTAAAATTTGTAGAAATATATATATATATATATATTTTTTTTTTTTTTCTGTAGGACCGCGCGTTTGAAACATTGAAAAATATCAATCTCAGTTGGTGTAAATTCATTACAAAATTACCTTCCTTATCATGCGCCCCAAACTTAGAGAAATTGAACATGGTTTGTTGTGAAAATTTAATAGAGATTCATAAGTCGGTTGGGGATCTTGATAAGCTTGAACGGTGGAACCTCGAAGGCTGCAGGAAACTTAAGATTCTTCCAAGTGGCCTCAAGTTAAGATCCCTTAAATATTTTAATCTAGCAGACTGCGGAAGGCTTGAGAAGTTTCCTGCTATTTGTGCCCCAAACTTAGAGTCATTGTACATGTATTATTGTAAAAACTTAATAGAGGTTCATGAGTCAGTTGGAGATCTTGATAAGCTTAAAGATTGGAACCTCGATAGCTGCATAAAACTTGAGATTCTTCCAAGCCGCCTCCAGCTGAGATCCCTTCGAAGCTTGAGTCTAAGAAACTGCGGAAGGCTCGAGAAGTTTCCTGATATTCACACAGAAATGAAATATTTGCAGTATTTATTTATGAATAATAGTGGTATTAGAGAATGGCCTTCATCGTTCACGCATCTCACCAAAGGGCTTCGCAGTTTAGGGCTATCTAACAATGAAAACCTTTGGAATGTTCTGCATAGCCGCAATAAATTGCAACTGCTCGAGGAAATAGATATTCCCACTGCCAATTCCTTTGATGGCTTTTCGGGATATGGGTTTCTGAGCTTGACTTCTCTGTATCTCAACTCTTGGGATGGAGATATAACTGAATTAGATTTTCAATACTTCCCCCTATTGTTCCATCTTTATATATATGATTCCAATATTATTAGTATTCCCCAAAGCATTAGCGGATTAGCTAGATTAGAATCTATTCACATAGAAAATTGTAAGCGGCTTCGGGAAATTCCAACGCTTCCACAGTCTGTAAGAGAAGTGTTTGTAAAGGAATGCCCGTCGGTGGATCCACAATCATTTAGCAGATTATTGATTCAGGTGAGGTCTCTCCCCCTCTCCCTTTATGTGTAGGTAATAAATAATCAAATTTTTTTTTCTACTTTTCTAAACTTCAATTTCCTGTATTTGCTTAATGTAAACAGTTTGGAGAAATTCTAGGGATTTTACCGAATAGATTCCATGAAGGTGCAAGAAGCAACATATCAATGGATCCCTTTCATGACTCTGAATCTGAATCTGAAGATGAAGATAAAATTCCGAGGGAATTAAGACTACCAGTAACAGAGATTCCAAAGGACTTAAAATTCAGCCATCAGACTTTTGGAAATTCTTTATCCTTCTGGGTTGGTAAAAAGTTTTCAAAAGCAGTCATCTGTATTGCTTTTCGAATGTCGGAGGCACATATGTACGACGATTATGCTGTTGACATTTCCGTCAATGGGTGTTTTCGTCATTGTCTATATAAAAATTGGACAGAAGAGGAACTGTGGTTATTTCCTATATGGCTTGGGCAATTGGATAAACGATCTGAACAGAATCACATTACAGTTGAGGTTAAATATGACAGTGACAGTGAAGGTTATTCTAGATTTGAGCTAGAATACGGCACTGATTTGATAAAATGGATGGGGGTCAATCTAGAATGCAGCTGCTATCCTCAGAATTCAGATGTTACTTGCTTGCCGCTTCCGTGTGCTATGAATGGTTGTGGGTCTTCCTCGATTCCGAATGACACTGAGCTTCCGCCTTTCCTACCTTTTTCCTCCACTTCTTATGCTTCAGATTCAGATCACAGGGTTCTTAACAATGGAAGAAATTACGTACTTGCTGGAACAGGACTCCAAAAGCGAAGAAGAATTTGTCTCTGACGGCAAAGCCCAGCAGAGAGCGGAGCTCTAAACCTTGGAGATGGAGCTCTTCTCTTATTCAATCTCTTCTTCATTTTCCAAACAACACATAATTATGATGTTAGAGAATATCCTGGAAGACACAGTGGACCATTCTTTGGGTGCCTCTCTCTCTCTCTCTCTCTCTCTCTCTCTCTCTCTCTCCATTTATTGGGAAATCATGAATTTAATTGTAACTATGATCTATAAAATAAATTTTGATTGTTTTAATTTATTTATTGTAATGCAGTTGTTTGGCCTCGTTGGAGCATAATCATGTGCCAAGTAAGCTTACCTTCAATGTTTTGAGACAGCTCAAGACCTCTGTTGTTGACAGTAAGGCCTAATTTCTCCCTTTCTTAATTTCATGTTATTCAATTTGGCTTTCGTTTTTTCATGTCCATTTTTTGTTGCTTTGGTGAATGCAATGCTTAATATTGAAATGTACTGGAATCTATGATGGTTTTTATAATATGCATTTGCTATGTATGCTGAATCTGTATATTGTTACTTTTTTACCAAAAACCGAAATACTTGAGTTCAACTTGAATGAAGATTCAAGATGATATTGAGGTTATTATATATATAAGTTGGGTGAGCTGTAAGTCAACTTGAAGGAATAGACTTAATAAGATCTCTTACTATTTTTCCAATCTTCTGTTTTGATAGATGAATGTGGGGTTATGGTATGTAGAGTATCACTGTATTATGAAGCAAAGAAAGCTATCCTGATTTCATTTGTTTTGTTATTAGTATTATTATCATATTCATTCTTCTTCCTTTTTAACAGCATTTGGTATGTAATTGTTTAATTTCCTTCAATGTTTGATTCCGTTTAAGGTGCAGTTGCATTTTTCCTTCTAATTAAAGAATAATAAATAATGCAGTGAGCATGTTGTGAGTAGTACATAGCGAGATTAAATCATATTTAGAAGAAACTGCTAAACCTTGCAGTTCTGTTCATCTGGTGTAAATCAGATTGGGAGTAAATATGGACCAGATTTCGTGAAGTGGTACAAATTGACCTGGCATTCATATATTATTTCTAACATTCCCTTATTATTTTGTTGTCTTGCTTAGATAACTAGACATTCCACATGAGATAGGCTATGAAAATGATGAAGGTGACATGTTATGTGTCTTCTGCAGGATCTACCTTGCAAGTAGGAATCATCACTTGTTCGTTGAGTTTGAGTATCCTTTCTCAAAGAGGCTTTAAGAAAAATTTAAGTCTTGGGGTCTAATAAATTACCAGGTATATATTAGCATGCATTAAGTGGTTTTGTGGGATACAGATAAGTTGAAGTGTAAAAGTTTTATATGCATCATATGCAAACTTGCTTGGTCTATAATGTTTTATCATGTTTGGCTTCAAAGAAATGCTCATGTATTCAGTGGCAATGTCAAATCTAATGAGACTATCCTCCTTATGAGAAGAGTCAAAATTTTGTTACTGAATAGTCTTATGTTAATTGGAAATTTCTTTATTTTTTATGATAGCCATATTTGTGGGGTTCTATAATGCGTATCTATAGTTCTCCTTATGAATTTTTGCGTACTTCTTTTCTACATCGTCAAACCAAGTACAACAAAAGCGTGCATTTAAACCTGAATTTGCTTGCAGCCAAACCTTGATCTTCTAACTAAAAGTACTTTTTTTATTTTTATTTTATTGATCTCATTGCTCCTATGCTTACTATTCTTTTCCATTTTCTATCTTTTCTAATGTGGTTTTACTGTTGAGAACTTTTAGATTTGGATAGAAAGCATAAGAAAATGTAACTTTTGAGAAATTTCCTGCAACAATTAAGAATCATATCCTTTACTAGTTAAAAGAAGGACGTGAATGAGATTTCTATGTTCTGTGCAATTATATATATTTTTTCAAGTTATATCGTTGTTTTTTAATGTATTCTGCATTTATGATATTAGATTTAATATTAAGTAGATTAGGTGTTTCAGGTTCAACTTTTAGACATTAAAATGCTTTAGATCTATAAAGGCATGCTAGATTATGTAATGCTTATTGTTATAAAATCTTGAAAGGGCCTATTCGTCTAAAGGATTATTTCTGCTGCTTCTTTTTTGGTTCAAGGGAGTTTCAGACCTCTTAGGCATCACTGTACAGAAGTTGTTTTGCTGATTCCCTGCCTTACTAATCTCTTTAACCAATTTTGTCTACCATTTGATAGCATCTGATAGCTACAAAAATCCATATCTTTTTCCTTTTTTGTTTCCTAGGCCAACTTCATCACTTAAGAAGGAGAAATGTTGCATTGTACAGTGAAAAGTAAGCTCCTCTGCTATTACATGAACTAAAATTTTATTATTCAGTCAATTATGATTTAGAAAGTTAAATCCACTTCTAATAATTAATTGTCTCAAATCTTTATTTATTTGTATGTTTGACTAAGAATGTGGAGCAGCTGTTACAATGGACAATACCTATGTTCAGGTCATCAAGGTATTACACTTCACATCTTAAAAGGTGGGTAACACATTTACGTTATGTTCAAGATGTCATCTTTGGAAGTACTTCTAGCTTTGAAGTACTAAGAGTAATTTCACTTTTTGAATTCAAATACTGAGACAATAATTTGATTCTTTTAATCCAAAAAGATATTTGGTCTGCTTGACAAGTGCCAACCAATCTTGTCAAGTTAATATATTTTTCAATGTTCCATTATTTTGGACAAGATAAATGAAATTCTCCTAACTTATGAACCTTGCCTAATGAGCAAAAGAGATTTAAAACATAAGATAAGTGATATGTCTTGTAGGTGTTATTTATCTTAATTTTCTTTGCCAAAAAAATTGAGATAGGTGTTTGTTGAGATTTTGGTTCTTCTGGTGATATTTCATTATTTTTTACACAATAAATCCATGCTAGGTCTTACTAGAAAAGAACTGAGATAACAGATTTCATCATAAGACTACTTAAGCAACTAATTGTTGGAAACTTGGGAGAGGTTGCCAATGGAAGATGATTTTCAGTTGAAAAGTATTGGGATTGCTAAGTTTGTGAATAAGACTGAATGCATGGGATCTTTTCTCATAGAAGCTAAATGGCTAGTGGGAATTGGGAACTCTATTCCTATCATCTTTTCCCACACTCTTTGGCCTATTGGATCCATAGAAACAAAGTGGTGCTTGAAGCAATAAGTGTTAACGCTAGTAAAGTCCCAAGTCCCACCGTTTACTGTTTGCTATTTGAAGGGATGCAGCAAACACATGGGAAGTGGGCACCTATTAAATTTCAACAATTTTATAGTTTGTTATAATTGACAAGCACTAATTAAGATTGAAGGGAGTAAAAGCAATTGAAATCAATTGAGAAGTGCTGCATTTCTTGTAGAGATAAAATTGGGACCTATTTTTTGGATTTTTTTTCTCAATAATTTTATTATACCTGTAATGTGCTCTACAACGCCACGGTTGTTTGTTTGGTGAGTGAAGCACTACTTTTATAAAAGAAAAGTGACGGGTGAGGTTGTCGATTTAAGATTATGGGTACATGTGCAATCACTATCTTTTTTAAATAAAAAATAAAAAATTATGTGTTACTTTCATTTGGTTGTATCTATCACCTATATAAGTAGGGTGTATCTATTATAAGACCAAGTGCACATGTAAATTACTAATAAAGAAAATTATCTGCAGATCAGCAGATGTATTAGTTAAATTTTCAGCAAATAGTTTTTTTTTTTTTGGGCTAATGAACCTATCAATAATGGGAATGCCTCAAATGCTGACACTTTCATTTTGGTATATCTATTGCCTATATAAGTATAGAGTTGTGTTGATAATTAGTACCAGTACATGTCATATTTTTGGTGTAAGTTGTATATTTTGTTATTGGTATCCCTCTTCTTTATCCTCGCTATTTTTTTTCTGGACTAGCAGCTATTAATCACTATGCCAAGTTTTTTAATATATGTCTTTGTCTTGTAGCATTTTCCCACAACTTAAAGTTTCTTGGCAGTATAGCACATGAACATACGTTGAAGGTCTGAATCTCTCTCTCTCTCTCTCTCTCTCTCTCTCTCTCTCTCTCTCTCACGCACACATATTATGTTTATACAATGATGTGAAACCTATAGAGAATTCAGTAAATATAATTACCAATGATGTGAAACCTATAGAGAATTCAGTAAATATAATTATTGTTGGATGCTTCAAATGGTTGTGTATTACATGTGGTGTGTATGCTGACAATAATTAAATCCATGAGATATTTTTTACTGACAACTTATGAATAGGGCATTTTCTTGAGTCAATATTTTGGGGGGAACAAGGTCAGTTTCTTGAGATTATTTAAGAGCATTGGTCAAACGGGTTGCATTTCCCTCATTGTTCAATTTGTTGCCATCATTGTGTAGTTTTTTATTAAAAAAAAAAAAATTAATGTCAAAAGTGATCTTCGCGGTGTGTATGCTGACAATAATTAAATCCATGAGATATTTTTTACTGACAACTTATGAATAGGGCATTTTCTTGAGTCAATATTTTGGGGGGAACAATGTTAGTTTCTTGAGATTATTTAAGAGCATTGGTCAAACGGGTTGCATTTCCCTCATTGTTCAATTTGTTGCCATCATTGTGTAGTTGTTTTTTATTAAAAAAAAAAAAAAATTAATGTCAAAAGTGATGTTCGCTACATTTTATTGCAAACTTCTATCTTTTTACTTGTATAAATATATATTTGATAGAGTAGGTGGAAGTTGAGATAGGGGCTTAACACCTAGCAAATGCACGTGTAACTTACCTATCAAAAAAATATATATATTTAAAAGATGTTGCAATATCTTCTTTGTATTATGAGCAACCATCAACTCTGAATTTCTTTAATGCAACAATGGGATTTTGATTATTATTTTTAGTTCTTTTGAATGAATGACATAACTTTAACTAAAGAAGGTACACAAATTCTTCATAAAGAAAAAGAGAGATTACCTCGACCAAACGAGGAACATAGCCAAACCAGAAAACACTTTGAACTACTTAATTCAATCAAACACACAGGAGAGGGACATGCCTCAAACTACACAAACATCTAATTGGAATAGTATTCGTGATGTTTTTATGCAAAAAATAAAATAAAATAAAAATAAATAAATAAACATTATATATCCAGCCTCATGCCTAAAAGATTGAGATTTAATTGATTTATTGTGAGGTTCTGGAAAAAAGTCTAACAAGTCAAGCTATTGTGGCAACCATGATAGTGTTAAGATGGATGAGGAAATTAGTGATCCAGATATTAACAAAGGTATACCATGTCTTTTAAGGAATTTTATGTGAAAAAATATCTCACATCTTTCATCTTTTGAGAAAACCCGTAATCATTTTCATCAAATATTATTTCATTGGAATGCTTTTAAACCAATTCATTTGAAGATATGTTTAAAACTATTTATTTACCATAGTTTGACGTTTCTTTTCTTTTTTTTTTTTTATAAGTGACAAAATAAAATTTTCTTGAATAATCTTGTTCTAATCACATTTTAGTGGGCAACTTGGCAATGGTGGGGCTGTAGTTTAAAGCTTCATGTACCCTTGTATTCTTTTGGCTGCTTAATTAATCCCCAAATGAGTGTTTGTTTGCTTGCCACTTGTTAATTCAATATAATTGGCTTAGGTGTTATGACATAGGACAAAACTAAAACTTGAAGCCACAAAAATTGGAAAAATGGAAACAATAAAAATCACCGAGTTAACACCTAGGGTTGTTTGGAGTCGATAACAAGCGAGATAGAAGAGCTAGGAGTAAGCAACTAGCATCGGCGGGAGAAAATAGTAGACTGTTGAATTTCTAGGAGAAGTTTTTATTAATCAAAAGCAAAATTGTAAAATTGTCTCCCAAGGTGTACAATATAGATTACTATGTCACTTATCAAAAATATATATATTGATTACTATATGAAAGTCATAATTCTATTTGACTTGTGAAATTCTAATTCTAATTGACTTGCAAAATCCCAATGTCTGATTTATAAAAATCACCTTGTGAAACAACCTAATTAACTTATAAGACTTAAAATAAAGTACAACTGATTGTCAAAATTAAATAAAACTAAATTAAAATTAATATTTCTTTGTGCTTTCTACACCATGATCTTACCTTGAGATATGGAACAAATTATTGCTTCTAGTACATATGCATTTTTGACGGCTTTGAAAGCCAATGACAAGTACATTCATTCACTAGGAATAAGCATTTGACTTTGCAATAGAATTTGTAACCAACACATGGTTTATAATTTGGATTCTGCTTATTGTGTTTTTCATTGCATCTGAAACAACTCCGCTTTTTCTTATAAGCTTGTTTAGATGATGGACACTGTAATTGATCCTTGCAAATGACCGATTTTGTCATCAATTTTTTAATATAATCAATCTAATTTTTCTTTTCAAATGCTATTACTATGGATCATTTATCACCTTTTGATCATTTGTTTATTAACTGTTTTGAGGGAATATCATATATCAATATATTAATGGGATCAAGATGGCTCTGTTTAATTAGAGGGGGGCATCTATGTGTGTATTTGATTTTGATGTTTGAATCTTTCAGGTACCAAGAGAAAAGTGCAACTAAAGGAATCGATTTTAGTAGAGTTCAAAGAGTTTCTTTGCTGATTTGTAGATGCATGGGGGATTGGTGGTTTAGATCTTTTAGTTTCATCTCAATTCTAATACAAAAAATTTCACTTCAGATTTCTTTGGTAATCCTATCCATGGCCTTCATTTGGCATCCTGATGACAAGAGTAATGTTTACAATTTACATGGTGGTGTTGGTTGATCTATTTTGAGAGGATTATAATGTTTTTTTTTTTTCTTCTTCAATATTTGGACTTTTCCCTCCCACTTGTATGAAAGGAAGTAAGTTGAAGGCTCTTTGCTCAAATTATGAGATAATACCAAATTATGCAAAATTTGAATTGTTTATTCTTATATTTCAAAAGTGAAGTAGATATCATTGATTCATTATGGGGTTAGGTTTTCTGTGTGTGATATATGACTTATGTAGACACTTGGAGCGATGTGTAGTGAGGATTTTTTTTTTTTTTTTTTTTTTTTTTGGAGTAAAAATCATGGGCTTTCTATGTATGACTTATCACCTATGTCTTGTTCATTTTGTTTCCTAATTAATTGCGGCATTCCTTAAGCATTCTTAAGCTAAAAGGAGGGAATAATACAAACCAAAGACATGGACTCGGACTCAGATATTCAGTTACGAAAAAGGGATTAGGCACAGGACGGAGCTGAGATCTTATATATGGGGGACAAAAATATGGGGAAAAAAAATCATAGCATAGTGTGTGTATAACAAAATTGTAACCTTCTTACATTGTTTAGGAATTGCATGAAAATAAATTGTGCCAAAAGAAGCCAAATGAAAAGAAATTGTCTCAAAAGAAGAAGCCAAATCCTGAATGATTTATAACAGCTCACTGATTTCTAGTGGGCGCATCTTTAATTTCAGCAAGGATAACAACTGGGAATTAGAACATTCTACTAGTAGGGAGCAAAGACCCAAATCTTGGCATATATAGCTGAAGACTGATCACACTTTGGGCTAACATCCATAGTGAATCACCTACTTTAGGACTTGGAGCACTACTAGCGGCTACTAGATGACCTCCACAACCACGGATTACACAGCCACTACCGACTACATTTGTGTCTTTAATAGATTTCAAAGCCACATTTATTTTTTAGAAGCTCCTAGGAGGAACCATACATATACAAGCGGTAGTTTCTGCGGGATTCAACTCAAAATCCTCTTTCTTTGTAACTTCTAAAAACTCTTGGGCATGCACACTTGATGCTCCTAAGATAGTACCTTGTTTTGAATACCATTTTAATTTTTTAATTTTTAAAAGGTAACACAAGTGTTTAGACAGGATTTTAAAAAGACTAATTCAAAAACACAAGTTTACATACTTTAATCACATATTTATTGAAAAATGAGATTACACAATCAAATTTAAAATTGGCTTATGTCACTTCTTTAAAAGCATAACAAGTTACATATTAATCTCTCATGTCATCCTCTCAGTTGAAAAATATAATTTTTTCCAGAGTTTTCACATTTAAAATAAGTTTTTTTTTTTTCCAATAAAATTAGGAAACTAGTTGAAAATTGGGCCTTTCACTGACTCAAACTGGGCTAGTTGTCCAAATACAAGAAAATCAATCACAGGCTATTGTGTTTTCATTGAATGTTCCTTGGGCTCATGGAAAACAAAGAAACAACAAATAATATCTAGATCTTCTACTGACGCTGAACATACAACTATGGCAAAAACAATGTGTGAGCTGTTTGGTTGGCGTCATTGCTAAAAGATTTTCAAATAGAACATTCACAAGCTGTCCTATTGTATTGTGATAGTCAAGAAGCTCTACACATAGTTGTCAACCTTGTCTTTCATGAAAGGACTAAGAACATAGATATTGATTGCCACTTTGTTAGGGAAAAGATTCAAGATGGGCCAATTAAGACCTTCCATATTTCTATTTAACATTAATTGGCAAACATTTTCATAAAGGCTCTCAAGTTTCCTCAATTTTCTTTTCTGCTCAACAAGATAAGAGTCATCAACATTTGCTCCATCTTGAAGGGGGAGTGTTGGTATTTTTTTTTATTTTTTTTTTTTTTAATTTGGAGAAATGAAGGGGGACTGTTGAGAGATGAAAATCAACTCAGCACTAAATTCACTCACACATGAATATGCTAAGTTGAATAGGCTTTTGTACATAAAACTACATGTACTTTTGTAAATAATTTATAGTTAGTAAATGACACGTGTTAGTTTCCTATAGGCCACTGTATAGTTAGTGGAGTTATAAAAGTTCCAGGGTTAAGGGTTTGGGTGGGTGTGGCTCTCGACTACTAATGGGTTTGGGAAATTTCTAGCTTATATGGATCACTTGATTCGGCAAAGGTAAGGCCTGATTTTGTGTTTTTTGCTATTCATTTTACTTGTTTTTGTTATTTAGATTTTTGAATATGATGTGTCGTTTTTAAATACCAATTAAAATTTTTTAAATATTATTTTATTGTCACCTAAGCTAAAGTGCGTCAATTATACAAATTGTTTTCCATGTAGGCATTTCATAAGTTAATAGTAAGGAACAAATTGACTGCTACCAAAATGGTATTTTCATCATCCATCAACCATGAAAAGTTATTGCATACATGTTGATACTCAATTTTTCACACATCTTTGGGCCAATGAGTAAGGCCCAAAGCCTGGTAAACCAAGTCTTGGAGGTTGGAAACAAAAATGAGAGTTAGCACCTAGGCCCATTCCCCACCAAGTTGACTAAGTATAAAAAGGGGCACAAGGAAGGGTCTTACCACAGAATGTCTTAAAATGAGGTAACAAGTGGGACCTAAGGATGGGCCAATCACCCTTGGATAGGGAAAGAGATTAAGAATGATCTCCAATAAAGAGCCTTTGAGTAAAGGAAGAGTGGGCCCAAGGATGGACCAAATATATTAAAGAGAATTTTTTTAAAAATTCCCACATAGGGTCTTCTACAAGACCATCTTGGGTATGAGAATAAGTGGGTATATCAGAGACCCAAAACCCTTGCACAAGGGAAGTGGGATATAGGGCCAAAAGGGCCCAAACCCTTTCATATAAAAGAACTAGGAAAGCTCAGAGGAATTCAAGAACCTTCTCTAGATGCTTCCATGAGGAGATAAGAAGAAAAAGAGGGAGAGAGTTGCAAAACAGGAAAAATATTGTTCAAGGAATGGGATTCCAAGATTCAAATCATGCAGGCTTGCAGTCAATGAGTCATTAACTAAAGAAAGGAAAAGGATGGGTTTTGCTCCTCCATAAACATCGAAAGAAAACAAGACCTATTGCTATTGAAGCTCAGAAGATGTGGTTTGGTAGAGAGGAGGAATACCCTAGTATTGGTACTTTGTTGTGACCCCTTTAAAGATGCCTTTTGGTGGGAAAAGCATCTATACCAAAAGGGTGAAAAATGGTGGACACCACGAGGTGCATGCCTAGAGAAACCAATATGAACCTAGACAAATAGCATTTATGGTCTTTCTCTATTTAGCGTTTAGGAGCAACATTAGACATAGTTTTTCATGACCTAAAACCCATCCAAAAATAAGTGAACCATTTATTTGGAGAAAACACCAAAACTTCTTTCGTCGTGTTGATTACTCGAAAAGAGAACGAAGTAGTCACTAGGGCAAGACAAGGCTTGTGTGCAAAAAAGGCATTAGTTGGATCAATGCCCAAGGCATCATTGCCCATGCATTCCACTGTGAAAGAAGTCAATCAATTTATTGATGTAGGAGACTACTTGGTTGTCTTATTGAAGTCATTCTACCATGAAAGCATTCTACCGCAAAGGCATAAAGATGCTTGATCTCCCAAAAAGATGTTTATAACAACCCATTGGTTGTTATGGAATTAAGAAGATTATGAGTAGTTCTTCGAGGGAACTAAACCTCCTAGAGAATTAGAACACCGAGAGAAGAGGAAGAACTCAAAGAGAAAAGAATGTACTTTTGCTTATTATTTCTGAAGATGGTGAATTACAAGTAACCATAGCCCTTTATAGTAGCTAGTCAAATATAAATTATAGTTATACATTATGTTACAAGTTGCTAGGTACTAACTAATTCTAACTATCACTAACATCACAATTAACTAAATGCCAACTCAACAGCCAATCTCAACTAACTGCTAGCTTAGATAGCTCAGAAGCTCAGCAACTCAATTTCTTAGCCACTGTGTTTTTCACCCAACTAACTCGCCCTAATCAGCTCCTATGAGATGTTGGCAAGTCACTTCATGGGAGAAGACATATGTCAGTGTTCATTGAAGGAGAAATGCTATACGGGAAACCGCAAGCTCTTAGCTATTACTAGCCAATCCATGAAGCAAGAAATGTAGCAAGCGCAATCTTATATGCCTAAACTCAAAGCAAACAAAGAAGAAACCAAGGAATATGGATCCTAGTAGCATAAGCCTACAAAGGAACCATGATTGCAATATTTGCAAAAGCTCACAATGGGGCTACACTCCGCAAAGGAGCCATGATCATGAATCCTTAGTAAAAAATAAACTTTAATAAATTGATTAGTGTCACACCAATAATATAACAATTAAAATTTTGAATTATTTTTTATTTTGTATTTAAAAATTAGTGCATCATTTTATAAGATGTGTGTTTTTAAATTAAACCGTATGGTATTATTTATTTAAAGAAATTCTAGGTCATATTACAAGGGCATGAACATAAAAACCCAATCCCCTTAAGTCCCACACCAAAAAAAAAAAATGAAAAACAAAAGTCAAATAATAGTCCCACACAAAACAATGAAAAACAAAGGTCAAATAATGGGCCTACTCTCACTCTTATTTCTCTTGTTCTCTATCCTTTCTTTAGTAACTATAAAATTATTTTTTTTATAATTCAATAGTTGAAGAGGAGGGAAGAGAAGAGAAAGGCATGAGGAAAGAGAAAGGAAAAGGTTTCCCATATGTGTTTAGATATTGAGGAAAAGAGAAAGGAGAGAAGAAATTTAAAAAATAATAATAATACTCATAACAAATTATTTTACTATATTTTATCCATTTAAATTATAATATAATAATTACTTATGAGAATATAAAAGTAATTTCACAAAAAAAAGCAAAAATTTCCAAAGGGCATTTTTTTTTTTTTTTTTTATGGATTTGGAGGGGAAAAAATTAAAAATTGGTGGGGCCCATAGAAGGCCTTTCTCTCCACATTTCCTTTCTCTTTTTTCTTTTTCTTTTTCTTTTTAATTATTATTCTAACCAAATAATGGAAATTTGGTCCCTTTCTTTCCACTTCCCTCCCATCAAACAAAACCCTAAACATTTCTTTTATAAATAACTAGCTTGTAACCCTATATATATATGCATGGAGCCATGGATGCACTTAAAGATATACAATAAGATGCATAATATAATTCCTATATATATATAATTTAAATACTATTGATAGTCATTTTTATATTTTATTAACTCTTTAAAAAAATTTGTAAGGATATCATTATGTATAAAATGTAAATTGTCCATTTTTTTAAATTACTGTGAAGCACTTTTTTTTTTTTTTAATGATTCATTTATTCTAGACTATTTGGTTTTTGTACTTAATAACTCACTTAGATGAATATTTATGATGTGGTCCCACATTTTATTCTAAAATTAAAAAATAAAACTCTTTAAGAATAAATAATTTAGGACACATTGTGCAAAATTGGAACTCTAATTTGAAATTATAATTTGAGTTTCTCTCAACTTCACCTGTTATTATATATATATATATATATATAATATAATATAAAATGTCGATTGAATTATAATTCTTTTGGCATGGCATATCTATAACTTTATTAACCCATCATAAAAGAAGTGCATGAATTAGACAACCCGAAGTTTTTTATTTCACTCATGACCTTAGCAACTAAGAGTAATTCTATGATGACAAATTATTCCACAATTTTTTTACCACATTTTTTTACCATAATTCTGATTACGAGTGATTAACCATTACTTACACATAGACTAACTATTTTTACTTCACTGGTCACACTCTGCCACATTACATTTGTGGCAAAAAAATTATGAAAAATTTTGTATTCCTAGACTTTTTCGGCAACTAATGAAAACATCACAGTTTGAGTGGGGCCATCAAATACTCTATTTGGAATTCAAAACTATTAATAATTTAAAAAAAAAAAAAAAAAACTATGAATAATTAGGTTATGTTTTATTAATCATCATGAGTGGACAAAGATTGGTCAAATATATACAACTTACACAAAGTCTAACTCCCAAAAAAAAAAAGAAAAAAATTAAAGCCACTTACAAAAAAGTCTCTGAGGACCAATCTAGAAACACTTATGACTCTGATCACATGTGACCATAAAAGGGACGTCCACTTGATTCGGATACATTTTTTAGACCTGATACCTCTACTTGAATTATTTTATTTTATTTTTAAAAAACACATATTTTGTCATGGGGGGTTTGTACATAAACAAACACACTAGCAATAATTTGTTATTCACTCTTCTTTTACATACGTAAAAAGTGGAAGGGAAAGTGGGTTCCAACAAATAAGACCACAAAAAAAATATATTATTGTTGTTGATTTATCACTTGAATTTCAATTTATTATTTGCTATTAAGTCGAATTATTAAAGAATTTAGACTTTTTTTATATAATTGAGAATTTAAGATGCAACTGCTTTCTTTCTTCTTTTTTCCTCTTAATCACAACAGCCTTTTTTTTTTTTTAATGCAACAACAACTTTTGTTTAAATATGACAAAATAATAATATTTATAAATGGCTAAAAATACAATACAAATTTTATTACAAAAGTTTTATAAATGAATGTGATAAGAATGTGATTCATGCCACTTAAAAATACAAAAAAAATAAAATAAATAATTGAATTTTGAGATTTTTGGTAACAAGTTAGATATAAAAATTTATTATATCCTTAACATTATGAATAATTTTGCAGGTAAATTACACTTTATTCCCATAAACTATACTCCCATTTACACTTACCTCTTGAACAACAAGAATGCGCAATCACTCTCCTAAACTAATGTTTGTGTAACACTTTGCACCCTACTATCTTTTTCTCTCTCCTTTTTTTTTTTGGTATAGGAAGCTCATCAACTTTATTTATTAACTAAAATAAAAGATACATCATAAGATAACGCATGTGTTAAAGAACATGGTTCCTTTTCAGTCCACATAATAGAATTATCTATATCAAACAAGTGTTTTGCTAACTTGTGTGTCAAGAGTTGCCTTGGTGACCTACATGTGAAATTGCAGGATACCGTAATAAGTGTAGGAAACTATAAGAATACCATAATAGATTAGACTATTTTGCAACCTACTTTCTATTTGGCAATTAAGTTAGACTGAAAAAGTTGTGTAAGTCACGTAAGTTGTATGTGACTGTTTCCATTCAATTTAATTACCAAATATACAGTAGGGATGTAAAGTGTTACATGAATATTAGCTTAGGGGGTTAATCATGTCTTCTTATAGTTAAGTGGTAAGTGTAAAAAGATTATAGCTTAGGGGATAAAGTGCAATCTAATTTTTCACAAACATATGATTTTTTTTTTTAAGCAAAAATGTAAAGTGCACCCTCTATATTTAACCATAAATCATTCAAATCTTTTAACTTTGATTGAGTTCTGTAGGGTTAGGATTTGTGGCCCAAGCCCAGAAATAATAAATTTGTAGAGTGTAGATGATAGAGCTAAGTTAACTATGGAGCTTGCAATGGTTGATCACAATATACCAGTATCAACCAGCATAAAAGTACACGTAAAGACCAAGTATGTTCAAATTCGAAGAGACTTATGATAAATTAAATACAGGTTACAGTTCTTAGGGCTACAATTCGACCTCCCTCTATTTTAGGAGCCCTTCTTCTTTATATAGCATTCTCTCCTCCCATCCCCATCATCCACTTGTTCTTTATCTAGGCTCCTACTTAAGTGCATGTCATGTCATGTATCTTCCTCAGCTTTTTGTGAATGGCGGTAGATAAGGTCAGTGGCGACGCCACTCAGAGTCCAGGGTGTTCACAGGAACACCCTGACTTGAATTTTTTTTTTTATATATAATAATTTAAATTTTTTTATTTGTTTACCCTTAAAAAAAAATAGGAACACCCTCAAGTAATATCAGGAACACCCTCAAAATTTTTATGCCAAACAAATTTTGAATTAAAATCTTAAAAAAAAAAATCATTGAGAAGAAGTATCATAACTTCCCCCTATGCAGCACATACCTCACATCTCTCATAGACAAAGACCAAATGTTCTGATATGTCTAATTAAAAAAAAAGGTTCAGATATGATTCTTGAATGCTGCACATTCATGATGCCATTTGTTTTCCCATATTGTAAGTGCCATCCACTGGATATATATTAATTCTTCTCACATTCTAAATTGTTATAAGGCAATTTCATAAAATCTGTTAGTTGATAGGGGGGTCGTACTAGCCTTGAGAGACTAAATCAGTATTTTCAGTATACACTGGCCATTCCAGTTTCATGAAACGAATCAAGAGACATCTTGATATGGCTTAAAGGTGATTTTCTGCACCCTCAAAGTGGAACTTAAGCATATGCAATGCTCCCATCTCTCGTATGTCTGGGACCATACAAGAATTACTTTGTTGTAAATTACTATTATAAATTTATAGGTGAATTCCTCATCACATAATTGGTTGTGTTTTGCTTTTATTGCAACCTAGCATGCGACTAGGATATTAAACAAAAAGAAGAAATACCTCTTATAAGTAAAGAGCCCTGTAGCATCATTAACATTCCTTGATGTTTTTAACGGAGTTATCTAAAATTCAGATCCTTTAACTTCGATGTATCAAAAAGAAATACCTTTTACACATCTCACCTGAATGTAAATCAAGCGCTACAGTGTAATTTAAGATTCCATGTGGCATTAGATGGTCATTGAAAACCAAACTAGCATCCTTTTGGTTGGGGAGAAAATTGAGGAGATGGAGAAAATTGCAGAGAAAATCAAATTTTGCATCATTTGGTTTGTGATGGAAAATGGGTGGAAAATAGTGGAATGGATGTTTTCCACTTGAGCCCACCAAAAATAAATCTCCCGAATAGGGGAAGAAAAGAGGGAGGATTTTCCACTTACCAATCTCACTAACTCACCTCTCTTTTTTCTTCTTCTTCCTTTTTTTTTTTTTTTTTTTTTGGTTGAATAATTTGATAGTTGGGGTGGGGGAATTTGAACCTTAAATGTCTCAATTAAAAACATTAAGAAATGCTAACTAATTGAGTTACGAGGCTCTTAGCAACTCATGTCTTTGTCCTATTCCATTTTTTCCCCTTACCTTCCATAGTCAAGTAGCTACGAACAATCCACACATTTGTTTTATTTGTTTTTTTTTTTTTTTCAAAATAAATATTTCATTTTAATCAACTTAATCTATCAATTTTTTTTTTGGTTATTTAAAAATTAAAAGACAGATAAAGAAGTTTGTTTGTTTTTTTAGTAAATATTTGATGTAAGGTTAGGATTTGTGGCCCAAGCCCAAAAACAATAAATTTGTAGAGCGTGTATGATAGAGCTATGTTAACTATGGAGCTTACAACGATTGATCACAACATACCAGTATAAACCAGCATAAGAGTACACGTAAAAACCAAGTATGTTCAAGTTCGAAGAGACTTATGATAAATTGAATACAGGTTACAGTTCTTAGGGTTACAATTCCACCTCCCCCCTATTTTAGGAGCCCTTCTTCTTTATATAGCATTCTCTCCTCCCATCTCCATTGTTCACTTGTTCTTTATCTAGACTCCTACTTAAGTGCATGTCATGTCATGTATCTTCCTTAGCTTTTTGTGAGTGGCGGTAGATGATGTTACCCTGTTGAGGGGTCTTCTCCACATAAATGCGGTCAGAAAAGTTGCTGCAGTGCATTTAATACGGTGGTAGCAGCTTTCCCTTTAGATATTTCCTCATTCTTATCGTCTCCAGATATATTTAGAGCTTATCTTGATCAGTAGGGATGCTAGGAAGATCATTCAGACCTTTTACACGTTTGATTAATCAATACTATTCGTATCCGAGGAGTAGGACCTCTTCGGACAGATGACGACCTCTTCGGATTGTACCCATCCCTTCTCCTTCCAGATGGACTTTGTCACTACCAGTTTCTTCTCTTCGATCGCACAGTAGTCCTCAAATGGGGCCCTAGGCCCACTATGTTAGATTGGGCCTTTCCCCCCACATTTAATTTTAATCAACTTAATTTATCACATTATTTTTTGATATTTAAAAATAATAGACAGAAAGAAGTTAAAATAACGTAATAATTGTGATGTTACTTTTATAATGTGTCAAATTACCTCATATATACTATACTAGTCACTAATCCGTGCAATGCACAGGAAAACTATTGGAAAATAATAAAGCATGCATATATTAAAAGACAATTTAAGTTCATGTATGCTTGCAAGGGATACATACCTAAATAGTTCTTGTTGTAGCAATAGAAGCCTTATCTTTAAGATAAAGAACCGATGTAATGCTAGTGAGATCCACTATGTGGCCAAACCTGTAATCCAAAACAAAGAAATGGCTAAAATTGAGACCAAAAGTTCATATAAAATAGAAGAAGAAAAAGTTGAGACAAATCCCAATTCTTTCAAAAGTGATTTAAAATCTACTATTGAGTCTATAGAATATTATTGAAGTTGTGATCTCATAGCTCATAGTATCTGTAGCAATAAGCTCTTGATTATTTATTACTAACATGGTCATGATCATGATCCTGACCACTAAATCTAAGGCCTTTTTGAATTTGCTCTTCTGGGAAAATCTGTTAACAAATTTGTGAATCCAGCCAAATCAGAAAAACAAAAGATATATAAATTGAATTACCATATACATAATAATTGATGACTTGCCATCAAATACTCCCACAGTCAAAGCTCAATGCTTTTCTCAAATTATCTCTTCTATTTTCTACTTCAGATGATGCTTTTTATCCGAAGCATTGATGTAACATATTTATAGGTTTGAATTTAGATGCAATATAGACTATAGAGTTTTATTGGATCCAAACCTCTCTCACTGGAGTGTAGCATTCGTTTTGAGTCAAACTTCTCTAACCAAGAAAGCAAACTAAATGGTATTTTATCAAGAACTTTAAATGAAAATATCTCTTTTTTTCTTTTTTCAAGATAAAAAACGTGCTTATCCTTTAAATGAAAATATCTCTTTTTTTCTTTTTTCAAGATAGAAAACGTGCTTATCCTTTATATCATGTAGCAAAACAATAGAGTTTGAGTGAAGAGGAAAGGACGTGTGTGTTTAAAACAAATTAGTCGTTAACTCGTGCGATGCATGAGATAGTTAAATAAAATGACAATTAACCAACATCACGTTAAGGTAAAAGAATTAGTGAGAGACTGATTTGCCCACCAAGAATTTAAAAGAAAAAAAGATTGATATAATAAAATCTAAGAAATTTAGAAATAGAAAATTGGGTTAATAATATGCATATTACAAACATTTTGCTAGTTAGCGTTTAAAAAAAAATAGATCTGTCATAATTAAATAAAATAAAATGGGAAGAAATATTTAACTTCTATGCTTTTTTATAGTTTAGAAGTGTTGTTTAACGTAGAATGTTATTGGGTTGTAAGAGAGATTTTTATAAAATGTTAATACCATCTATATGTGCTTATATTGTCAATGTCTTACTGCAGGTGCATAGTTACTGAAACCTACAAAGTAATTTATAATTTTTAAATTAATAAAGAAAAATTCCCAAAAGTTATATATAAACACACACTCAAAACTGATATAAACAACAAAGATAAAAACAAATCTTATTTAGTTGTAGTAATAACAATATAAACAATTCAAAATATGGAACATTATCAAATTTATAACAGCTAATTCCATTATCTTTTACGTTGAATCCAAACAAATAATTAATCAACCAAAAATCAAAACTTTAATTAAGAAAACAAAAAATCACATGAAACCAAATAAAAATTCTCAATAAAGCAAGAACATATAAGGTAAAGAATTAAGATCAACCTACTGAGACGCAAATACCAAAAACCCCAAAACTTAAAGCTTCTAAATTTTATAGAATCCCCAAATTCTACTTCAAAACCAAACAAAACCCTTCAAATTCAAAAAATTCATATATAATATACCAAATAAAAATTTACCATACCTTGGGCTGGAAGACATAGGTTGCAGCTTTGATTTTTCTCCAAAAAATAGAGATGCTTCATCTGCCATATACAATATAAAATAATTATTAGAAATTTCAACCCAAAAACCAAACCTGTAAAAACACTATCAAAATATAGAGATTAACCCAAATACTTAGAAGAAAATCAATTCTAAACATAATAAAACAATAAGATAGAATGAAAATTTCAGGCACATATGAAAGCAAATAAAAAAGACAAAACCTTTTTTTTTTTTTTTTTTTACGTGAGTTTCTCTCCTTCTTATTTTTTTAATCTTAAAGTGAAGTTAAGTTTAGGATTTTGAGATGGTAATTACTAGGGTTTTAAGGAGAGAAGAGAGAGTCCGACCAGGAGTCTCTCTCTTTTTTTCTTAATCCTAAATTTTTTTTTTTTTGGTGAGTCCTTTTTTTTTATAAAATTCTAACGTGTTATGTGAGTTTTTTTTTTTTTTTGGAAACCTAATTTTTGTAATTATTTAATTTTGGTATTTTTATGCAAAAAACGTTATTTTAGGTCTAGGTGATTTATTTCCTTGTTTTTAGGTTCTTTTAATGTTTTTTTAGGTCAAATTTGGTTCCTATTATGGTTAGGTATTAATCAGCGCTTATTTTAGAATATATTTTCTTGTCCATCAAGTTTTATGGAGCCCTTAAATAGGCCTCCAAGTTTGTATAGTTTTTCAATATTATTGATATTAATAAAAATTCAAACTTTTGTCTATGTTTCTTCTGGTGGATTCTATATAAGATATAAAACCTAAAATAAAAAGAATCTAAAATAAAAAGAAAAATAAAATAGTGATGATGTGGAAAATTGTGAGAACTTTCAGAGGTTTCGGTTTATATATATATATATATATATAGATGATAATGATGAGTTTGAGTTTAAGTTAGACTTGTTAGAAAGATAGAGTTTCACTACTTGTTAAGTTTGGATTAAACAAAAATAATTTTATTTAAAAAAGATAATGATTTATTTTTTATTCTTTAAATATTATGCTATCATGGAAAATTGTGAGAACTTTAGAGATTTTGGTTTTATATATGTATATAAAATTATAGAGGCATAATAGTAAATTTATACAAATGACCTTTTGCTCCTCTCAATTTTTTTTTACCAACTAAACCAAGTAAAATTATATTTATTTTCAAAACTCCTACTTTTGCATTCTCTCGGTTAAACATACATGGTGGAAAACTATAATTTTTTTTTCACCTTTTTTTTTAATCCTCCTAACATTTTTCACTAGCCACTTTCCCATCCCAAGCAAAAAAAAATCCAATCCATCTTGAAGAGACATGAGGTCAAGTCATTGTAAATATGAAGTTGGAATGTAATTTAGAACCAAAAAAAAAAAAAAAACCAAAAAAAAAAACGTTCGAATTTCCTCTATCTCAATATCTAATATCTCTTTTGTGGGTGTAAAAAAGATTCAAGAGCTGCTGAGAAAGCCTTTGAAAAACACAATTAATTTCTAAGAAAGGGTAAAAAGCCCACAATGGGAAGATTAGACAAACAATTGAAGAACAAAGATGGTGGAATAAGACTCTTTGATTGAGAAAAAACAACTTCCTGAGGTACAAAGTGTTAACCAATGGATACAGATTCTAACTCTCTCTCTCTCTCTCTCTCTCTCTCTTAATTTTTTTTAGATCCCATCCCTTGTTGGCTATCTTCTCCTTTTATCCTCCCCTCCTTTCTACTTTCTAGTTGTGCTTCACTTAGCTAGATCAAAGGAGATGCTTGTCCCATTAGACACCTCTCCTACCATCTTTTAATCATGAAGGGAGATTTTTGGGGTGTTTCTACTGTTTAGGCTGGTAATTTATCATTTAATGAGTCTGACATTAGGTATGAACACTTAATTAATGCAAAGTTGAATGTTACGTTGGGCTTTACGTTGTCTCATTCGTGTTCCTTAGGAATGGGGATCGAAGTTGCGTTCTCGGTAAATTTGTAGATATCTTCTTAGTAGGGTGTTCCTCGGATTACCTTGGTGTCCAGATCAACTATCATCTCTTGGGCTTGGGCTTTTCGATATTAAAATTTAGGCCTAGTTCTTATTACGGGAGTGTCCCTACGGCCTTTCTTCATTGGCCTGAAGTCCACAGGGTGGCTATGTTCCAACCTTTCATAATAGCCCTCCACGATCTCTTCTTCATTTATGATGGAGTGGGAATCGTGGCTTGAGGTAAAGGATCATCATTAACTACCATTGATGGGACATGATGTAGCTTTGTATTAAATGCCCAAGACACGACCTTTCACCCCTAGCCTTGATGAGCTACACGTGTTCAAATGGATGGTCAGATTTAGTGGGGTGTAGGAATCCAAGAGTCATGGCCTTTTTTCTCACTCATCCCACATCTATATAAAGGGAGCCTAGGCCAGTTTTTGGATTTCCATTTCTTTTTCCCTTCTACTCGTTTTTTAGAGAGCTCAACTTTTTTTGCGAGAGTGCGACTTTTCCAAGGTGCCTAGCTCGAGTTTTTCTTTGTCTAGTTAAGTTTCCTATCTGATTTTTTACATTTTTCCAATATGTTCTTGTTTTCCCTCACTCTTAGTAGAAAAATTGATAAATTTAGGTCCCTTGTTGACAACTCTGAGAGGTTAGCTGCATTTACAAGGGCCTATGTGATCCTTGATAATGTCAGGGTAAGCTTCTGTCATGAGGATGATGTAGATGTTAGGAGGGGGATCGAAACCGTAATCATCCCCTAATTTTCTTTCATAGAAGGTGTGGTTAGGATCCTAATGAGTAAACTCCTCACCAACTTTCTTAGACATTTTAAGATATGTCTTGACCAAGGTACCCCAAACATATTCAAGGTGGTTAGTAGTGTTGCCGAGCTCAGTAGGAGGCTTAGGCTTAACCTTACTGAACATGACATCAATTGGATAAAAAATTGTCAAGATAGTGCTACCTCAGGCTTCTATTTCAAGTGTCACCACGGGGAAGTAAGGTTGATTTCATGTCTCCCGAATTCCAATAAGGAAATAGAGGGAGATTTCCTCGTAATCACAAGTTGATTCGATGCATATTCATGTTGCATGACCTATTGCATGTGATTGTCCCTATCCATGTTAGCTAGTGACATTGGTTTCCCCGTGTATGCGACACGCATCATGTGTTTAAACCTTGATGAGCCCTAGCTTGCCTTAGTATGAACATTATACATACGCATAAAACGCGAAACTTTACCAAATTTTCATCGTGGAAATGTGGCATCTTCTTGCCATATTCTCATAGAGAAAGCTTGGTGAGAATAGTTTTTTGTATGCTATGACACACCTAACTTGAAATGCTACCAGATTTCCGCCATAAAAATAAGGCAAAATGCTGCTGGATTTTTGTCATGGAAGTTTGGCAACAATTCCAAATGTACTAGCGAAACATCGATAAAGGCCACACATTTTTTTCCAAATCAAACCTCGAAGCCCAATCCTCTTAAAGCCCCAAAAGCATATGGCTTGTTTTTAACTGCCAATGACTGAAAATTAAGAATTTACCAAAACAAAGGATCGTCTCCGGACAAGCCTTATGGGATGCCTAACACCTTCCCCACAATTAACCAAACATTCGAACTCAAGAATCAAGATTTTTTTATCATCCATTTAGATTAGGAAAAACAAAATTTTTCTTAGCCTAGGACTAGTAATAAAATAAAATAGAGTCAAATGACCAATCACACCTTAGGAAAACCCAATGATTGGTGGCAACTTCACTACCTTTGGTAATAATCGATTAACAATGACTCAATTCAGTCATAGACACCGGAGGTTCCCTTTTTTTACTCTCTTCACAACACCCGAACCTATGCACCGCCCTCTAGGAAGGCATGTGAGCGTTGCCGCACAAGGTAGTTGATTGTTGCGAGGTATCGACAGGCTGATGACTCCACTGGAGATACTTAGAGAGTTTAGCCTTTAGAGCTTTTGGTTTGCTCTTAATCTTTGGTCATATGCTTTCAAAATATTGAAAATGGCATTAATTTTCAAGGCTTTCTTTTTGCAAATGGTTTCATTATATCTTTAGTAAACTATTGTCAAATATCAAATTTATATTTTCAAAAATCCTTTTAAGAAAAAATGGGTTTTCAAAAATGGCTTTGAGGTATTTTTGTGCTTGTTGTATATATGTAAGCTTTCTTGCTTTTGTATGCATGCTTTACAACTTTCCTTCACATGTGCAAACCTAGGGTAGCAAGATTTTGTATGACAGTTGGAAGTCTTTCCCCTTTCATTTCAAAATGCATAGCATACCACTTGTATTGGTTCGAACCTGGACCTAGCGCATAAGGCCAATGCCTAACTCGCACACCTTAGATAGCTACAAGATGTCAAATTGTAGGTACTTCTGGCTCCATGGTGAGGACAAGAGTTACTAACAAGGCCCCCATTGATTCGCTTTATCCCACAACTTCTATGAAGGGAAGGATTAGTTGATCGAGGTCCCCCTAGGATAGGACAGGACAAACCTTTTGACCATGTCTCATATAGTTGGCTTAGAGTAGTCAGACTCTCCCTATGAGGATTAGGTAGAGCTAAGCCGAGTGAACATCCAAGCCTAGGATAGGATATCCTTATTAGGATTGTTTTCAAAAGTGAGTTAAAAGGAAAGTTTCTAGTTTTCGTTTGCAAGTTTTGCCTTTTAGCTTGCATTGGAAAGTTGTGCTCTACTCCAAGTTTTTTCCGTTCACTTGCACATCATTTACAACCAATCCCTAGGGAAGAGCAACCAAGTTGCTTGTGCACTAGATCAAATTCGAACCCTAAGGGTTTTCGACCTTACAAGGGCATGCATGCATACATTAATGGTTCCCTCATTTAAATTTGTATAGATTAAAATTGGTGGCAAGTAGCTAGAACTCCGCATTAAGAAGGACATTGCCAAAAGTCCAAGAGCTTTTTCAAGGAAAACCAAGCCATCAAGAATGAGGCCTCTACATTTTTATTTTTTATTTTTTTTTTTGTAAAATGGAAATTCTTTGTGTAGACACCCCATTTTGTTCCAACCTTTATCCAAGCCCTTCTATCCCAATGACAGAAATCAAATCGCTACTAAAATGATTAGCATCGTGTGTGGAACCCAATGAGGATGACAAGGCAAAACATGACCCTATACAGCCTAAGCTTGAGCCCAAATATGAAAAATATGTAGGAAGCCCAAAGCCATTTTGGACCGAATTTGGCCTAGGCTTACAATGAGTGCGTTCGCACCCAATTTGTAGCATACATACTTTCTGGATAGAAAGCCTAAAATCACTTCATTTCCATTTTGATGAGATTTTAGGGCAACCAGCCTGATTAACTAGGTGCCCAAATGTGTCATCAAACCCTAGCTATCCATTCCCCTATAAAGACCCCCATTTCTGACATTAAAAGGGTTAGAAAATTAAGCCTTATCGAGACTCTACCAAAAATCCTAGATAAGACCTAAACCTATAGTTTTAAGGCTAGAAGGGAAAAAGGGGCCGAGCATTAGATTGATCTTCTGATCCTTTTTTATTTGAAGGTAGTCTCTTTCTCACCCATATTCGAATTCTAGTTTGGTTCAAGCTTGCAATCTACTACTTAGGGCCTTTTAGCAAACCCTAATCAAGTTACTCAACTCATCCTCATTGATTCTTGTTTCTATTATGTTTTTGCTGTTTTGAAGCTTTAATATGTTGTTTTGCATGTATGTTTTTCACATTGTGTCTTTAATTTTGATAATTTCTTCTTTTGTGTTAAGAACATGTAAGAACCCTAATTTGCCTTGAGGTGTATACGCACAGGATAAAACATGTATACGTTGATATCTTGGTGTACGGACTTTTCATGCGGCTAGGGTTCTTGTTTTGGTTGTTTTTTGGAAATCTGTTTTGAGTCTCAAGTGCGTACACGCCCTTTTTACGGCGTGCACCAATTTGAGCTCAATTAGATTTCTTACATTTTTGTTTCATTTTGTCTTTAATGCCATGTTTTATTATCTTTTGTTATCTGTTTTTATTCGCCTTTAATGTGCATATTCTGTTTGTCTTTATTTCCTTTCTTGTTTGACATTAATAGTAAAATGTGTAGTCAAATTTAGTTATGGCCATCTGAAATTAGGCCAAATGTGCAGTCAAATTTAGGGGGTTTATGGGAAGCATGCATATGCATGGTTTAAGCATGCATACGCATGCACAAAAGCTGCATATGCAAGCTCATTCTCAGGTCTTCAAAACCTGAATTTTAGGCCCCTATAACATCATTCTTTGATGGGTGCCGGCCCTAGATCCTTGAGAACGTTCAAAGACCTCTAAAAATGCCAAAAAACTCTAATTTTAACATATAGATATTCACCTCATGTATCCAATCTAGACCTTATCTAGAGAGTTTATTTTTTGCCTCCATATTCTCTAAAACCCTAGTTCATCTTTTCTAAACTCATAACTAGTACCTTAGCATGTTATTTTACAGATTCAAAACATCTCTTTAATGAGTTCTAAGGTAGAAATTAGTTTTCTAATTGTTTTCAAAACCTTTTCAATTATAATCTTGTTCTTGAGTTGTGATTTACTAAGTTCTATTGTGTTATTTAATTCTCTTGTTCTCTCAATTTAATCTTTGTGTTGTAAGCGCTGAGAGGTCGATTAAAAACCTCAAACTCGTGATAGCAACGTGAGTATTCTTCCCATGAACTTCTCATTTGCTTTATATGATTCACATGAGTTCTCGATATAGTTTTCCTAATTGTCATATTTGTTTATTTGTTGTTTTAATTCTTTTGACATATATTAATTTGGTCTTTGGTTGATTATAATTTGTTCTATTTGTCTTGTGTCTTTATTTTATTCTTATGTTATATTAACATGTTATTTATGTGATGTTAGCTTGAATATTAATATTTGTTTTGTTTAATGGTTATGATTTCTTTTTGATTTTTTAATATGATTATAGTTTAGTTTTATTTGGTTCTTTGTTTAGTACTTAGGGTTTCTAACATGCTTACTTTTTAACACCTTTGTTTGATTTAATACATAAAAATGTGATTTTTACTGTTTCTGTGCCGAGAATGCGTACGCATACTCGAGTATGTGCATGCATGTTTTAGAATATGCGTACAAGCTATATACCTAAACTCTGGACCCATAATTTGGTATGTAGACCTATGCATGTTTGTAAGAGGCCTAAAAGGCCCAATTTGGTTCTTGGACCTAAACTAGGTGGCGAATTCATTTTCACCCTTCGCCCAGTCCACTCTAGGTTGAGGCGTACTTCCTGCGAGGAAACCACTCGTCCTGGGTGCTTGCACCCACACTAATCTCTTCCCATCCTGTACCCTAACTTTGAAACTTGTTTGGTAAGAAGACCTTTATGGAGTCATTTTTTTGGTTCTTAGACTTATAACTAGGTGGCGAATCCTTTGCCTCTTTTTAAGAGGCACCACATACTCCTAGGTTCGTGCTGGCTTTGAGTCTAAACTACTTTCAGGGAGATTAAGTATCGTGCTCCCCACCTTCTTGAGAAGGGACCAACATGCTAATATGTCATCTAAAGGGGGTATGGATCATGAAACTTACACATACTATTCTTACCATTTTTCGGTACATTGTGAAATTATTAGAAGAATTCTTCTTAGCACTTTCTTTCGAGGTAAAGTGACTATTAGGCTTAATTTTTTAACTGTGTTGCCAAATAGGCCCATTTTCAAAATATGTAGCAAAATACCACTTAGCAATGTCGAGATTTATGTGTATTTTATCACTTTATTATTATTATTATTTTTTTTTTTTTGGTTGTAAATTTGTGAAGAACTAGAACATCTGTTATGATCGATTGAATTTCTCAATTCCTCAGGGAGATGTGTAAAAGGACATCTTTTTTTGTTTTGATATCCTAGCTACATGCATGACACTTTGGCTTTACATGTGCGAATTTCACTTGGTTGCATGAGTAAGTGGAATTACAGCTATATCTTTCCTTTGACTACCTACTTGCAACATTAACCATTTTATAACATCTCATGCATCATACCTAATTAAAACACCTAATTAAAACACAAACTACTATATATCTAATAACTTAACCACTTAATATAGTTTTGTACATACTTAGTATATTTTAATACAATTAGCCATTCAATTATATATAATCTTTACAATTCTTATTCAATGACATTATATAATAATATGCTTATTAAATACTCTTATATTAATTTTAGAAAGTAAGTGACTCAAATAATAATTAACCACTCAAACACATATGTTAATTATAAAGTTGGGTCGGGATGTTACAAAAGATCCTAGGATGATTCAAAAGAAATGGACAATCCGAGTAGATGGCTCGTCAATTCAGAAAAGGAGAAGTTGGGGTCGTCATTAACACTCCAGAAGGAGAAATCCTCAAGTACAGAGTACAACTTCAGTTCCCTGCCACCAACAACGAAGTAGATTTCGAAGCCATACTAACGAGGCTCAAGATCGAGAAGTCCTTGGGGGCCAAGAACATATTCCTCAAAAGTGATTCCAAGCTAGTAATAAGGCAAATAAGGGGAGTATGAAGCAAAGGAAGGCCGGATGCAAAAGACCTCAAGCTAACGAACCAACTAATCCAAGAATTCGATTAGGTAGACTTTACGCAAGTCCCCCAAAGCCAGAACTCAGAAGCAGACGAGGTAGCAAGGCAAGCATCGTTAGAAGAGAGAACAGGTTTGCCAAATTTGAAAGTAGAAGTACAAAAACATCCAAGCATTGAAGAACTCCACACTTTCGCAATTCAAGACCAGAGCAGTTGGACAAGTCCAATCTTCTCTTTCCTCCAAGATGGATGACTCCCAGTAGACATAGACGAAGCAAGGAAAATCAAGAAGCGAGCAGCCAGGTTCACGATCTTGAATGACATTTTGTATAAAAATGGGACTTTTCCATGCTCTACTTGAACTACATCAAGGAAGACGAAGCTAAAGACATCCTGGAGGAGGTCCATGAGAGACTATGCGGAGACCACACAGGCCTGAGATCCCTAGTAAGCAAAATTATTAGAACATGTTATTTCTGGCCCACTATGCAAAAGGACACAAGGGAATTCGTTGAAAGATGCGATAAGTGCTAGAGGTTTGAAACGTCCAACATGTCCTAGGAGAAAAGATGATGGCCATAACCTCCCCATGGCCATTTGCTTAGTGAGGGATAGACATCACGGGCCTCTTACCCCAAGGTAAAAGGCAGGTAAAATTTTGTTAGTTGCATTGACTATTTCACTAAATGGGTGGAAGCAGAAGCACTATCAACAATCACGAAGGCGAAGATCCAGAGCTTTGTGTGGAGAAATATAGTTTGCAGGTTCAGCATACCAAGGACGATCATATCAGACAATGGTCGTTAGTTTGGCAATTAGGAATTCAAGACCTTTTGCTCAGGACTTGGAATCAAGAACCATTTCTCTTCACCAAGACACCCACAAGCCAATAGGTAGACAAAAGTGACGAATCAAATGTTGCTGAAGATCATCAAAGTTCCACTGGAGGGGGCAATGGGTGCATGGCCGGAGGAATTACCAAATGTCTTGTGGGCCTACAAAACCACCGTTAGAACCTCAACTAGAGAGACACTATTCAGACTCACCTATGGCACTAAAGCAATGATACCAATCGAGATAGGAATCACCTTCATGAGAAGAGAATTCTTTCAAGAAGGCAGCAATAACGATCAACTGAAGGTCAACCTAAACTACTTGGACGAAACAAGAGAAGAAGCATCTTAGAAAATGGCCAAGTACCAACAAAAGATGACCGAATATTACAATAAGAGAGTAAAGCTCAGAAGACTCAACATAGGAGACCTTGTTCTATGCAGGATCACACTAGCAACAAAGGACTCAACATAAGGAAAGCTCGGACCAACATGGGAAGGGCCTTACAAGGTCGTCCACTAGTTGAGATAAGGAAGCTACCACCTGGAATCGATGGACGTGAAAAGACTGCCACGTCCATGGAACATCAAGCATTTGAAAATGTATCATCAATAAAGACAAACCATTGTTGTAATCATGAAAGTAATCTCCTCATTCGAAATAAAGAAATAAAAGTAACTATTCAGCAAATATTCTTGCAAATTGTGTATAAGTATATGGTGGGACAAAGAAAATGAAAGTGATAAAATTCCTTAAATGGATGTAAATCACTGACGAAGCCAAGTGATAAAACTCCTTAAATAGATGTAAATCACCTAAAAATAGCTAAGTGATAAAATTCTTAAATGGATGTAAATCACCTAAAAATGGACAAGTGATAAAATTCCATAAATGGATGTAAATCACTAACGAAGCCAAATGATAAAAGTCCTTAAATGGATGTAAATTACCTGAAAGAAAGCTAAGTGGTACAACCTAAAAGGNCCTAGCTTACCACTCAAAGGTTGCAGAAAATCACTTTAAAGCCCATATCAATATATGCCTTGCTTGGTTTGATTAAACAAGGATGGTTAGTGTATGCTGATTTAGCTTCTCAAGGCAAGTAGGACCTTAACCAACCATATATTCTTTTGATATACCTCACACCTTGAATTTCAGAATTTGGGAATAGTTACAATACATCCTAAACATGACATATACAACGTAGCAGAACAAATATAGGGAAGAATGTGCAGCATTCATGAATCATATCTAAAAATTCACCTATGAATAGTGTGGGGAACATGTACTCACTAGGCATATGGTGCAAGTGATGATATTTCTTCTTCAAAACAATGTTCAAGAATTATGCAAATTGCTGTATCAGTTTCTTCTTTCCCCATAGGTTGCTACTGTACAGCTTTCACTGTATCACATAAGTTTCTGCTTGCCGGTGGCTAGAGAACATAACCAAAAGGTAGGGGAGCCAAGACCAAGATAATTATCCCTTTCAGCAAGTACCCTTCTTATGTTGTCCCCATGCAAAGATCATGGAATCAAGCTACAAGGCTCTTTCAACTTAGCAAGTTATTTATACACTCACTAGCTTTTAGTCACATATACCTATAGAAATTATTTTGGCTTCCATAACTAATTCTGCATCCAGCTTGATATTAAATGTCAACAACTTGCCCTACAGAGTACAGGCCGCTAGTCAAGAAGACAGAACCATATCCACATAAGTAAAGCACCAGAGTTTTTTTCTTATTGGTTGTCCTACTGTCTTTCATGTTTTCTCCTCTTAATTCCAATTCAATCCTAAGAACTTTTGAACCTCATAGTTTCTAAAATGTCAAAGTGACCATGGTAACAGCAACATGACATCATGAAAGCAACGCACAGTTTCTTAGGAATATCATGAGATCAATTGCCTCAAAGACTTAAGTAGCAAATCACCCTGCAGAACACAATGCACAAACTAATAATATTTAGCATCCTAAACCACTTTAACTGAACACATTTGGTTTGCTGATGAACAGGATGTTAATACAAAAACTCAAGCATATAACGCCATATTCCCGATCCTCAAATTTCTTTATTTCCACAATATGCATTACAACAACAAAAAACTTTGTTTACAAAAATATCATAGACTCGAGAGCAGAAAATAACACACATAAGGAGATGGCGAGCAAAGTCTCAAAACACCCAATGCAAAAAAAAAAAAAAAAAAAAAAACTAAAAAAACTAAAAAAAGAAGAAAAGAAATATGTACCAGTTTGAGACGAAGTAGCCGCTGCATATTCGTTCAACAGAAACAAACTCACATCGAAGGAAGAAGGAGGTTACAAGGTAAATTACTTGGCTCTAGCAAGTGTGGACAGAATCTTTGGAATTTCTGCAAATTTTGCTCTAAATCCCCCACTAACCCTAGAATTAGATTTTGTTTTTCCTTCAAAAAAAAAAAAAAAACTTTAGCTAGCTAGCAAGAGTCCCAATCATGGTGGAGAAGATCAAAACCACACAGAAGAGAGGCCAATTGATCTCAGTTCTTCTTCCTCTCCTTCGTCTTCTTCTTTTGCCTCCGTTTGTACAGTAGTTTGGTGACTCGTGTAAGAGAGACAGAGGAAGAGGACAGAGGGGCGAAGAAGACATAGGAAAAAAAAAATTAGATGAAAATTGTATTTGACGTGTCTCTGTTATGACCCTTAGATTATTTAGTTTTCACGTGTCTTTAATCTGAAATAAAATAAAATAAATAAAAAGGATTAAAACGCTTTCCAAATTCCAATACCAACACGCAATCTTATTTATTTATAGATTTTACTAATGTGTGTTTTAAGGGCACATATTAATTTTTATTTTTGAAAAAAATATTCTCGAGAATTAAAAAAGTAATAATAATTTTTTCAATTCTCGAAAAATATTTTAAAAATAAAAAATTTAATGTGTTAAGACACACATTAACCAAACTCATTATTTATTTATTAGTAATTTATTTTGATAGAATTACTAATAAATAAATAAATAAGATTGCGTGGCTCCCTTAAGTTTTACCCAAAAAGTGGGTTCAGAACTACGAAATCCTATCAAAATAAATTACTAATAAATAAATAAGATTGTGTGTTGGTATTGGAATTTGGAAAGCGTTTTAATCCTTCTTTTTCTATTTTTTTTTTTTTTTTTTTTACCGAAAAATTTGCAAACTAAAATTTTAGGATTCACATCCTCCATATTTTCTAGAATATTCTACCAATAAATTTTCTTAAATTCTAATCACTTTTTTATAATTTAAAAGTTTATATTTTGTCATGTCAGCATTTCACTAATAATACTCTTAAAATAATAAAATAATGTTACAAACAAAATAATTAAGATTATTGTGAGTAGAATACTAACATAGCAAAACTCAAGCTATTAAATTATTAAAGAATGGTTAAGATATAAATAAATCTATTTGATAGAGTACCCTAAGAAATCTAAAAAATCTGAATCCAAAATTTTATAGATTTTCTTATCAAAGAAAAAAATATATACTTGCTTAAAAGTTAAAAAGTAAAATTGGTTATTTTTCCTTAATTTTTTAACTACGTAGTCAAACAGCTATTTTTAAACTATATCGCATAATACCATTGTTTTGATATTTGATATTGCTAATGTCGAGTTATGCTTGAGGTAAAATACGCATTCCTAATGCTGATTTACTTCTCCCTATGATTCTCCCAACAATAATCATATGATTTCTGATTCACTATCTAAGAAGCTTGTTCTTTAATACTACTAATGAAGGTTGACCAAGTATTGCTACTTACATCCATTAAGATATGTTCAAGTGACGTAGGATCTTTAGTAGTTCAATACTAAATTAGACTTTTTTATCAGATCTTGAAAGGTTCTTGAATAAGTGTTGATGCTTAAGGGTTTAGGTAGGTTCAGGTAATGAAAAGATTGGATTTTGAATATGTTTGATGGCTGTTTGGTGTTAAGAAATAAAGAAAGATAAGCACAAGGCAATCACACCATGGTTTTCCCAAGGAATACACTTGGGCAGGAGATGACAATCACATGGAAGGCCTTTTTCCTTAATTATTACAGGGCGCATGTTTAGCCCTATATAAAGGGCTTTTGCCTTTTCTTTTCCCCTCTCCCCCCCACCCTCCTCCTCCCAAATCAGGTAAAACAGAACCTCTAAGGTAACACAACAGGTTTGAGTTAAATTCAAGAATTCTATGTGCATTTAATACCCTTTGTATTTTGTTAAGTAAGTTGATGAATTTTATTAAAATCAATCTCGCTATAAATGTTATTGAATTCAATTAAGCCTTTATATAGGTTATTGCCAAATACTTCCAAAAAAAATATATAGGTTATTGCCAAATTCTTTCCTTGAAGGACTAGGACTCTAAATAAGTTATTTCTAGAAAAATTAAGACTACTAATAAAAAAAGAAAAAAGTACTTAAGAACTACTAAATCAAATAGAAAAATGACCCAAAACAAAATCTCATGGGCCTTTTGTACATCCAAGGACAAACCATTTTAGAAAATTTTGAATTTACAAGATTGCCTTAATTCAGTAAAACTTAATTAAAACTGAACTAAGAACTTTCTAACCTAAAGAAATTTAATACTAATACGAGTTAGTAATAACTAAAGTAGCCTATGAAAGGTTCCAATGAGGCCTCATATTGAAATTAAACCACTATTCTTCAATCTTCTGGTATTTGATTTTGTTTTTCCTTGAACTCTTTACTGCATGAGCCATCAGGGCTTCATGTTAGTTGGAGCAGGTCCAGATCAGGAGGGGATAGGACTGGGAGATAGAATTGTATATAAGGAAGAAAATTGAACAAAAAATAACGGATAGGCCCTTATGATTCAGCACCAAGCTAAAAACTTAGAAACAGCACCTAAGTTGCTAAGAATCAATACCCAGCAACTGGAAAAATTCCAATATGAAATTTCACTCAATATTTTGTCTTCTATGCTTACTAGAGCCTTTTTAAATGGGCTTTCAAGGAGTACATCAATAAGGAAA
Organism: Quercus suber; assembly: GCF_002906115.3. Lineage (NCBI taxonomy): Eukaryota > Viridiplantae > Streptophyta > Magnoliopsida > Fagales > Fagaceae > Quercus > Quercus suber. The sequence continues at coordinate 741,002 of NW_027069547.1, forward strand.
ATAATTAATAAAAAAACCCCCTCATGATTCTCAACAACGGTAAAGTCAAATTTAAAAAGAAGTTTGGTTCAAAATTCAAAAATAAAACCCAGAAGAAAATAGATGATTTTACTTGGACTCCTTGCATTAATATGCCAGAAGGAAATGACAAAGCAAAGCAGATTGTCTTCATTATCTTATTTGCTATGGGAAAAAAGGAAATAAAATAAAAGCACAAATGCCTTTTAATGTAACCATAGTTCAGAAGATTTCCTTTATCAGTAGCAGAATATTATAAGGAGTTTATTTATTTATTCTTTAATTTTATATAAGTGTATAATTCTATAAAACAAGGGGAAAGAGATTGTCCTCTTATTAGAACTGGCTCCTATTATGTGTCTCTCTTTTTTCTTTTTCTATTTTAAGTTTATTATCCTTTGGTCTACTTTTGCTGGTGCCTTGCATGTTTAAACTCATAAATTGCATGCAAATTTTGTCCATGAGGTTCTCCCCCCCTTCTTTATTTTTATTTGTGGTCTTAATTCCTATGTGAACTTTAGGAGGCTAGATTTTTGTTTCTTCCAATATTAGTTTCTCATTCTTTTTGGCTAAGTTTTTTCATTCAGAAACATTTCTAATCATTTTTCAATTCTCTACAGATCCGTGTGACCCAGATGCGGAACTTAATGTGATTTTACTAAAGTTTATGGATCCCATAACCTAATCCCCATCCTTGCATGTTTAAACTCATAAATTGCATGCAAATTTTGTCCATGAGGTTCTCCCCCCCTTCTTTATTTTTATTTGTGGTCTTAATTCCTATGTGAACTTTTGGAGGTTAGATTTTTGTTTCTTCCAATATTAGTTTCTCATTCTTTTATTTTCTTTTTGGCTAAGTTTTTTCATTCAGAAACATTTCTAATCATTTTTCAATTCTCTACAGGTCCGTGTGACCCAGATGTGGAACTTAATGTGATTTTACTAAAGTTTATAGATCCCATAACCTAATCCCCATCCCGACAACACATACCCCCCCCACCCAAAATAAG
>NW_027069547.1:743150-817206 GCF_002906115.3 Quercus suber
AACAAGGGCAACGTTACCCCCCCCCAGTGCAAAATAAAATGGTTGAGGCTTAAATCTTGGATTTTGAGAATGGATTGAAATAGGATTCTTATGCAGTTCCTTCACTTAGCACAATAGAATGAAGGGGAATTCATATAATTTCAAATCATGTTCTTATTGAAGGGAATGAACCAAAAAAAAAAAAAAACTGCTCTAAATCTTGGCTCAGGTTGGGACTTTAGTTTGATGTGAATGTGCAACTGTCATATTCAGAATTTATTCAAGACTTAATGTAGGAAATGCATTTGTAGTTTGATATGCCTGTATCTGCTTCACAATCTGTACCATTTAGTACCATCCTTATCTTATTTTTTCCCTTCTCTCTTGGCGTGGTGAGGGTGGAGAAGGAAATGCAGTCTGCCATCTTGTGGCTGTGAGAAACACGACCCATCCTCATTGATAGTGGGGTATGAAGATATGAGACTATACTAATAGTTGTTCTGTGAATTTGTGTACTAGATGCAAGTTGGCGCTGGATGCATCACACTTGCAGAGATGGATGCATGTCTGGGGCATTTGCCAACTGGATATAGGCCACGCCCTCTAATGTTCAACTAAAGGAGATTTTTGCTGGGTTTTTTCAGCTCACCTGAAGCATAATTTAAGATTCTACCTGGCATGGGATGGGTTATCGAGGATGAAGGTAACAAAAAGATCCAATCGAACTTTACACAAGATCTAGTCCAGTTAGTGACACAAGGTCAGGTCAAGTCAAGTCAAAGTCATCATAATTTCATGTTCGAACGTCATTATCAAATGTCTGCCTCCATTTCCAGGTATGCACATTTCTCTGAATTTTTTTAATGCTGTTTTTATGTATTGCTTCTGTTTGGTTAAGAATAACCTGATACTTTTTAGATTAGGTGCTTATAACTTAGATTAAGTTGATTCTTTGGTCCTCTAATGATCTGAGACATATTATCACAGTTTCCTTGGGTAGTTCTTTCACTGACTCCAATGGAATGAAAGTGAATTTGTATGATTTCATATCCCACTTTCTTATTGAAAGTAGGAACAAAAATACAATGCTCTGGGTAGGGATTTCTGTTTGAAGTGAATGTAACTCCTGTAATCAGCTTCTTGTCATATTCATAATCAATTCAGGACTTGATACAATAACCACGAAACCTTAGTCCTAAAAATGTTGGGTTAGCTATGGATCCTCAATAGACTAATCAGAGTTAGTATTCTTTTATGTCATTCTATTCTATTTGAAGTCATACTCCCTGTTACTTGCTAAATTGACATGTCATTTTATTTTTACATCTTTTACTAATGTTATTTTAGGTATTTCTCTATATTTTTTTTATTCCTTTGACTTGAATCAACTAACTCTTCCTCACTAGTGCATTAATCACTCTCATCTACATTTTGCACTTGAGAAAACCATCTTGAGTGACTCCATTTTTTCATCAATATGGACCATCCTTTTTTTAAGTGAACATTCTCTTTTCGAAGACTATCTTTCCCTGTATTCCCACTTATCCATATTAGTATTCTCAATTCAGTTACACTCATTTCATGAACATGGTGCCTCTTAGCAGCTTAACATTCAATACCATAATGTATAATTGTCTCATAGCAGGGTTATAAATTTTTTTGTTTAACTTGATATGTAGTCTACTGTGCACTTCTCCATTTCATCAACCCTACTCTTATCCTATGATTCACATCTTCTTCAATCTCTCAATCTTTGTGAATTATTGATCCAAGATATTAAAAGCTCTCGCTTTTTGGTACATCTTAACAATAAAGTCTTACAAACCCTTCATCTTTGTTTTAGACCTTAGATTCTAAAGTATATTTGTTTAGGTCCTATTTAACCTAGAGCATTTAGATTCTAAAGCATCTTTTCAAATTTCTAACTTGATATTAACTACTCGTCCAATTTCATCCACTAAGGGTCCGTTTGGTTGGAGGAGTGGAAAAGTAGAAGGATAGAAAATGGTGAGAGAATGGAAAAGTGGGAGGATAGAAAAGATTTTATTTTCTTTCCTTCTTGTTTAGTTGGGAGTGGAAAAGTGAAGAGATAGAAAAAATGAGTTTGAATAAATTTACTCATATACCATTTGTAAATAATGGTGCCCAATTAAAACAAAAAAGTGACAAATAATCACAATAAAAGAGCAATCACCTAAATTTATTTTTTTTTTGAAAAAAAAAATCACGTTTAGTTAAAAAAAAAAAAAAAAAAACTATCACGCTCAGGCCCTAAAAAGAAAAGAAAAGAAAAAAAGAACCCAGGCCTAGAAAGTCAAAAGAAAAAAGAAAAAGAAAAAAGAGTATAGAAAAGAATAAAATAAAATAAGAGGCTACATTGCCAGGGAAAAACAAGGGCAACGTTACTGCCCAACGGAGAAGAAAAAAAGAAGAAGTCAACTTGAAGAAGCTTGCAGTGTTCATATACACATGGGTATTTTTGTTAATCAAGAAAAATTCATCCCCACTCAGTTTTCTCTCCATTTTGGAGAGAAAACATTTTGGTGGGCTTGGAGAAAAAATACTTGGACTCCACCATTTATTTTATTTCTTTCCTATCCAACCAAATATATTCCAATAAAGTTTTCCTTTCCATTTTCTTTTCAAAGTTTTCAATTTATCCCATTTCACCTCTAAACAAACACACCCTAAAACCATCTCATTTGCAAAAGGCATACACGCAAGAGACTTGATCTTGAATAGTTCTAGACTTCTAGTCAACTTTTCCATCACTAGTACAAAGATATTTATTGTCTTGATACCAATACTTGGTGTAAATCTATAGTGATATTTGATAAGAAACTCACCTTTGATGTCTCTATTTGTTTTCACACTAGTTACAACTTACAACTTAAATTCAGTTGTTGTTGAAATGTACGGATGAAATGATTGAATTTGTAATGATGCTTGATAAATGGTGGGTGGATTAATGGTTATTCTTTCGTATTATTCACTGCACAAATTTTGATATCAAATATTTGATAAAACAAGTTCATAATCAATTTTTGAATCTGGAATATGTGGTTAGTAGTAGGCAGTTCTATTCTTAATTTTGGAGAAGTTGGAAAGCAGATGTCATCACACCAAGTTCTAACCTTATACGGTATTACTATAGGATGATCTAAACTAAACTCAAAACACATGCGAATGTTATAATCGACTTTACATTGTTTTCAAATACGTTATCGTGCATTACACGGGTGAGTACATCCCCGTGGATCACATGGATTAGTGTCACATTATATGTGGGGTGTAGAGACTGGAAATATTGACGAGGACGAGGACGAAGACGAAGACGAGGCTCTCCTTAGTCTTTTGATCCAGCCAATTTCACTAAACCTGAGCTCGTTGAATAGTAAGTGCAGTGATAGATTAGTGGGCGTAAGTCACGTCTGACAAAGTACATAGCCCTACATTATTCATTTGATTGGCTCATCTCTCCTGACTCCTGAAAGCATAATTTAATTTTCTACATGCCACGACACAGGTTATCGAGAATAAAACTAACAAACATATAAAAGATCCGATCTAACATGGTCCGTCTGGCAAATCAAGTCAAAGTCAAGCATCATAATTTCTCTTTGGAATATTTTCCAAGCAAGCTGGATTGTTCAGTTTGAACTTTTTTTCTCCCATTGCTTTATTTTGATTTGATACTTTCCAACTTCTAGTAAATGGACCTTTACAAATATTGTCTAAAAGAAAAAGTATAAAGGTTAAGAGTATGGCTACTTTTAAAAAGTGTGGTTTAAAATATTTTCTTAAATAGACACTCTGAAGGTGGTTAGAGCACTCAAATTCAGTGCTCTAAAACCAATCGAATGCTAAAATAGAGAATGCTTTAAAACCCATTAATAGCTAAAATCATAATTATTAAACCTGGACTGATCCGGTTGGAAACCCAGTGTGTTGTGAGAAATAGATTTAATAAAACTGTGTCATTATGTGGCATCCTTGAGTAAGACGACCAACCGTGTGAGATGGGGGGAGGACTACCGAGAAGACTTAATAATTGAGTCTAGTGGGGACTGTTGCGTCATCCAGTTCGCATTTTGCATAAGTGAGATTTGACTTGATATCCCAGCCACACACTGCACATTGACTAGAAATGCGTTAAACGATACAGCATACCAACCGTTTCTAGTGCCTCAATGTGTTCCACTAATTCATTCCGTGTTGGAAGGGCCATTTTGTTGTCTTTCGTTGGCAGTGTTAGTAGAGGAAGAAAAAGTGGGAGATAGACATATAAAGAATAGAAAAATGAAGATTCATTGATAGGGATTAGGGAACATTGGAAAAAAAAAAAAGTAGTAAGAATAGAAAAGTGAGCCAAAAGAAGATATGTTTTTTGTTTTTTTAACTGTAGGCATTCGGTAGAAATTCTAGAGAATTTGAAAGTGGGAAAATACTAAACAAAAATAGGGTTAATTACAAAAAAAAAAAAAAAAAAAAAAAAACTCTAAACTATGAGAAACTTCTGCTTTGCACCTCAAAGTTCAAACTATGAAAACTCGCAATCACCATCTCGGTTGTAACAAGTTTTGCAAATTTCACTTCAATGCCGGATTGACTGTTAAAATTAACTGTCACATGACCATAAAGATTTGAATTCTTCGTCTGGCCTATACTTTTAGTTATTTTACTAAAATTTTATAATCGTGTGACAAGTACATGCTTGTTAATATTGCTGGTCAATTAGGCTATATGTGGTGAAATTTGTAAAGTTTGCTACAATTAGGATGATGAATGTAAGACTTATTGTTTTGGATGCAAAGTGCAAGTACCCTTATACTTTAGGAAGATTTTCTACATTTAAATCATGAAAATATCTTTCTCCAAAAAAAAAAAAAAAATCATAAAAAAATCTATTTTCAAATTTTTTTTTTCCTGGGAGTTTGTTTTCATTTTTGGTAAAGAAGAAGGATGGAGGAGAAAGTCATTTAATAGAATAAATGTATTTTTCACCATCCACTTTTTAAATGCTTCAAGATACCTCCCTCATTACTCACAATGTATTAAAATTTTTTAAATAATATGATCAAATAAGGAAATAATATATTTTAAACACCTAAATTTTAGGTCACATTTATACTCGAGTAAAACACAATTCAAACTAAACTATCATTAGAATAAGTATTTATAATAGTAATTTCAAAAATCTCATATTCCCCCCACTTTTTGTTTTTAGCTTTTGCACTAGAAAAGTATAAATACTTATAATTTTTGGATTTTTTTTAAAGATTACTTGTATTTTGAAAGATTTCAATGGATGATAAATGTGGCAAACATTGTCATGGTGAAGACATCAAACGGAAAGTGGAGGATGTGTGTTGACTTCATTGACCTCAACCATGTATGCCCAAAAGACAACTCCCCTTGCTGAGGATTGACCAATTAGTTGGTTCAACAACAGGACACGAACTACTAACATTTATGAAGGCAAAAGAAGAAGACGAAGGAGAGGAAGAAGAACTGAGATCAATCTGGTGGCTTTTTGAGTGAAACGAATCGGCCAGGATTTAGGCAAAGAAGATGAAGAAGGCGGAGAAGGAGAGGAAGAAGAACTGAGATCAATTGGCCTATCTTCTATGTGGTTTTGATCTTCTCCACCATGATTGGGATTCTTGCTAGCTAGCTAAAGGTTTTTTTTTTTTTTTGTTTTTTTTTTTTTTGAAGGAAAAACAAAATCTAATTCTATGTGCATTTAATACCCTTTGTATATTTNTGAATACTAATATGGATAAGTGGGAATACAAGGAAAGATAGTCTTCGAAAAGAGAATGTTCACTTAAAAAAAAGGATGGTCCATATTGATGAAAATGAAGGAGTCACTCCGATGGTTTTCTCAGTGCAAAATTATATGAGAGTGATTAATGCACTAGTGAGAAAGAGTTAGTTGATTCAAGTCAAAGGAACAAAAAAATATAGAGAAATACCTACATAATATTAGTAAAAGTTGTAAAAATAAAATGACATGTCAATTTAGCAAGTAATAGGGAGTATGACTTCGAATAGGATAGAATTACATAAAAGAAATACTAAATTTGATTAGTCTATTGAGGATCCATAGTTAACCCAACATTTTAGGACTAAAGGTTTCGTGGTTTTTGTATCAAGTCCTGAATTGATTATGAATATGACAAGAAGCTGATTACAGGAGTTACATTCACTTCAAACTGAAATCCCTACCCAGAGCATTGTTTTTGTTCCTACTTTCAATAAGAAAGTGGGATATGAAATCATACAATTCACTTTCATTCCATTGGACTCAGTGAAAGAACTGCCCAAGGAAATTATGATAATATGTCTCAGATCATTAGAGCCAAGAATCAGCTTAATCCAAGTTATAAGCACCTAATCTAAAAAGTATCAGGTTATTCTTAACCAAACAGAAGCAATACACAAAAACAGCATTAAAAAAATTCAGAGAAATGTGCATACCTGTAATGGAGCAGACATTTGATAATGTGTTCAAACATGAAATTATGACGACTTTGACTTGACTTGACCTGACCTTGTGTCACTAACTTGACTAGATCTTGTGTAAAGTTCGATGGATCTTTTTGTTACCTTCATCCTCGATAACCCACCTCATGCCAGGTAGAATCTTAAATTATGCTTCAGGTGAGCTGAAAAAAACCAGCAAAAAATCTCCTTTAGTTGAACATTAGAGGGCGTGGCTTATATCCACTTGGCAATGACCAGACATGCACCATCCATCCATCTCTGCAAGTGTGATGCATCCAGCGCCAACTTGCATCTAGTACACGAATTCACAGAACAACTATTAGTATAGTCTCATATCTTCATACCCCACCATATCAATGAGGATGGGTCGTGTTTCTCACAGCCACAAGATGCAGACTGCATTTCCTTCTCCACCCTCACCACGCCAAGAGAGGAGGAAAAAAAAAATTAAGGATGGCACTAAATGGACAGATTGTGAAGCAGATACAGGAATATCAAACTCCAAAATGCATTCCTACGTTAAGTCCTGAATAATTCTGAATATGACAGTATGCACATTCACATCAAACTAAAGTCCCAACCTGAGCAAGATTCAGAGCAGTTTTTTTTTTTTTTTGTTTCATTCTCTTCAATAAGAACATGATTTGAAATTATATGAATTCCCCTTCATTCTATTCATCTATTGTGCTAAGTGAAGGAACTTCATAAGAATCCTATTTTGATCCATTCTCAAATCCAAGATTCAAGCCTCAACCATTTTATTTCGCACTATTTGGGGGGGGGGGGGGGGGGCGCTATATATATTCTGCTACAGATAAAGGAATCTTCTGAACTATAGTTACATTAAAAGGCATTTGTGCTTTTATTTTATTTCCCTTTTTCCTATAGCAAACAAGATAATGAAGACATCTGCTTTGCTTTGTCATTCCTTCTGGCATATTACTGCAAGGAGCCCAAGTAAAATCATCTATTTTCTTCCGTATTATTTTGAATTTGAACCAAACTTCTTTTTAAATTTGACTTTACCGTTGTTGAGAATCAAGAGGGATTTTTTTTATTAATTATTTTCCTTATTGATTACTCCTTGAAAGCCATTAAAAAGGCTCTAGTAACATAGAAGACAGAATATTGAGTATTGAAATTTCATTGGAAATTTTCCAGTTGCTGGGTATTGATTCTTAGAGGCTGTTTGGATTGAGTATTTCATGACTCAATTCTCAGTTTTCATAACTCAATCTCAAAAATGGTAGCCCATAGCAAAATACTCGTTTGCCTGCACAATACTCTATTTCCATAACTGTTTTCAATACTCAATTTCTCTTTTTGAGTTATGAGTTATGAAAACTGAAAACAACTTTGGCTATTTTCATTTTCAGTTTTTAATTTCAATGGCAAACTTGTAAATAACATCACATAACGGCCACAGTCAGATTTTTGCTCCTCTTTATTCTTTTCTCTTTTTTTTTTCTTTTCTTTTTGTCTTTCACGGTCTGGGTGTCTGCTCCTCTTCTTCTCCTTTTTTTTTTTTTTTCTTCTTTTCTTTTCTTTTCTTTTCACTTTCTGGGTCTGGGTCTGATTTTTTTTTTTTTTTTCTTCTTTTCTCTCTTTCACTTCTGGTGTGGTCCTTTTCTTCTTCTTCACAGTTTCCGTTGGCTGGTTTTTTTTTTAATTTTTTATATTTTGTTCTTCACTGGTTCTTTCTTCTTCTTTTTTTTTTTTCACCTGGGTCACTGTCCCTGTTCTTCCTTCTTCTTTTTTTTTTTCACCTGGTTCACCGTCCCTATTCTTCCTTCTTTTTTCCACCTGGGTTCACATCCCTGGGTTTCTTCCTCTTTTTCTTTTTTCTTTTTTTTTTTCACTGGGAACTCATAGAACCCAGTGACAAAAAAAAAAAAAAAAAAACTGCAGTGGGTGACAGAGCTGGGCCCACAAAAGTGTGAAAAATGTTGAGTGATGTATTTCAGTGATGTTCCAAACGGATATTAAGTGATGGGTAATGGGTGATGAGTGATAACTGACGGAAATTGAGTGACGAAATTGAGTAACCAAAAAAGGTGGCCAAACAGCCTCTAGCAACTTAGGTGTTGTTTCTAAGTTTTAGCTTGTGCTGAATCATAAGGTCTATTCCGTTATTTTTGTTCAATTTTCTTCCTTATTTCAATTCTATCTCCAGTCCTATCCCTCCTGATCTGGACCTGCTCCAACTACATGAAGCCCTGATGGCTCATGCTGTAAAGAGTTCAAGGAAAAACAAAAGCAAATACCAAAGATTGAAGAATAGTGTTTAATTCAATATGAGCCTCATTGGAACCTTTCATAGGCTACTTTAGTTATTATTGACTCTTAGTATTAAATTTCTTTAGGTTAGAAAGTTCTTAGTTCAGTTTTAATTAAGTTTTACTGAATTAGGCAATCTTGTAAATTCAAAATTTCTAAATGTTGTCCTGGATGTACAAAAGCCCATGAGATTTTGTTTTGGTCATTTTTCTATTTGATTAGTAGTTCTTAAGTACTTTTTTCATTTTATTAGTAGTCTTAATTTTCTAGAAAAACTTATTCAGAGTCCTAGTCCTTCTAGGAAAGAATTTGGCAATAACCTATATTTTTTTTGGAAGTATTTGGCCATAACCTATATAAAGGCTTAATTGAATTCAATAACATTTATAGTCAGATTGATTTTAATAAAATTCATCAACTTACTTAAAAAAAAAAAAAAAAAAAATTTGCGAGTTAGGAATTAGGAATCATTTCTCTTCCCAAATACCCACAGGCCAACAGACAAACAGAGGTAACAAATTGGACATTACTGAAGATCATCAAGGTTCAACTTGAGGGAGCAAAGGTGGCATGGCCAAAAGAATTGCCTGGTGTGTTATGGGCATACCGAACAACAACAAGAACTCACATAAGAGAAACTCCCTTCAAACTAGCTTTTGGTTTAGAAGTAATTATCCCAATGGAAGTTAGCCTATCTAGCCTCAGAAGAGAACCCTTCGACGAGGAGGCTAACGTAGAAAGCTGTAGATTAGACCTCGATTTTCTAGACGAGGTTGGAGAAGACGCTCTGCAGATAATGATGAAGTACAAGCAGAAGTTGACAAAGTATCATGACCAGAGGGTCAAGCTCAGAATGTTCAATCCTGGGGACTTAGTATTGCACAAAGTTATAGAAGTCACGAAAGATCCAACGCAAGGAAAATTGAACCCAACCTAGGAAGGCCGTACAAGATCGTCAAGTATTCTAGAAGATGAACTTATTACATCGAGTCACTCAATGGCAAACTGTTACCTCGTCCATGGAATGTAGACATCTCAAGAGGTACTATTGTTAGTTAAGCAATGTTTTTAGTTTTCTTTTGCAAAACTGTTTTGTAAGCAGGAATGAATAAGGGGACAAGTTTCCTCGCATGAATAAATGTCTTTATCTTGGAAGATCTAAAAGTCTTGTATCTAGTTCATTTACTATACAAAAGGCAAGTTTCCAAGCAAAAGATTCGTCACCAAAATCTAATGAGTAAAACCATAAAGATAGTAAAAATTCTTAACAAGAATAAAATCATCACATAAGGTTAAATTTGCATGAGTAAAATCACATTAACGATTAAATTCTCAAAACGAGAGTAGTCATGTGATTAAATTTATAAGGTTAAAACCAACGAGTAAAATTAGACTGATTATTATATTCTAAAATGAGAATAAAAGTCTTATAATTAAATTCAAAAGGTTAAAACCAACGAGTAAAATCATATTGACGATCAAATTCTCAAAGCGAGAGTAAGTCATATGATAAAATTCACAAGGTTAAAACCAACAAGTAAAATCATATTGATGATTGAATTCTCAAAGCGCGAATAATTTATGATTAAATTCACAAGTTTTGAAAAAATTATTATGTGGTTAAATTTATGAAGTACAAATATTTTAACAAAGTACTATGGTTAAATTCACGAAGTATAAAACCGTCGAAGGCAACCATATTGATGAAGCAAAATTCTTAGAAAGTAGCAAAATATTCTAAGTATCAAAGAAGCTCCAAGATTAGCAAGAAGCATATAAAGGTTTTTAAATACTTCAGTTGTTCAAAAAATAAAGTACACAAATATTGTCTTCTTGAAATATACTCGTCAAAACATGGACAAGAACCAGCCCAAAAACAAGGGCAAACCAAAACAAAAATAAAAATGAAGTTTAAACAGGGGGGTCAACAGCGGGATTAACTGGCGCATCTTCAAGGCCTTATCCTTCTTCTCCTCCTTCCACTCCAGCTTGCTCATTGGCTCGAGCCTGTTCAATAGCTTCATCAACCATTATCTCCTTATCAATGGCCTTAAATTCAATATTAGAGTAGTTAAACTCAGTGTGATGCTTCATTGTCCACTGTTGGAGAAGCTCAAAGCCTTTAAAGTATTCATCAAAAGTGGCAATTGAGTAAGTCTTTGACGACAAAAATTCAGCCAGAGCCTTCTCACACTCAGAGTTAAGCTTCAATATGGCAGACTGAATCTCTTCGTCATTCTGAATGATGAGCATCTTTTCTGTCCTCAACTCGTCAGAGACTTCCTTCAACTTGGTCTTAGCATCATTAGCCTTTCCCATTGCTTCAATTAGGTCCTTCCTTAGCTTTGAGCTCTCAGCCTTTGTAGCTTCAGCCTGAGAATCGGCTATCACCAATTTCTCTTCTGTCAGTAATCAGTTGTCATGTGCAATGATTCTCTAAGAACCCAGAGGAAACAAGTACATATGTTTAAAATAATAAAATAAAATAAAATAAAGAGAATAGTGTTGAAAGAAAAGAAGACCTCAACTGCACAAGTTTGTGAATATGACAACTAACAAGCTTATGAGAAGGCACTAAAGACAAGGCCTTGAGCTCGTCCTCAGAGATGACATTGTGCGTCCGTCCAAGGGCTGTCACAAGATCAGTCCAAATACTCTCACCTTTCTTCTCCTTCCCTTTCCAAGTCCGTGAAGGAGAAGGAAACTCTTCAATAAACACAGTAAGAGAAGAAGGCAAAGGGAAAAGAAAAAGGCTGGAAATGACGATCCCAAAACTGCCCCCAGTTTTCTGCTTTTTCAGAGGCAAAGCTATCTTTGACAAAGGCTCATTCTTTTTCCCTTTGGCTTGAACATATTTATCTCAACCAAAGTGAGTAGCCATCTCTGCAAAACAAAGTAAGAAAATCATGAAGATATTGGTGAAGGTAAAAAATTGATGGGGTAAAAGCACAAAATCCAAACACTTACTTCTCTCTTCCTTATGAATTAACTGACTAACATAAGTCGAAGGTTCAGGCCCCAAAAAGTGATCGTATGAAGATCACGGGTCTACAAGCTTGTTAAAATCCTCGATACTAAGAGCAAAATCTAGAGTAGCTTGGACTCGTCCCTGATATCTACTCTTCAAGCCCGGACGAGTAAAAGGTTTCTCTTCCAAAACATATTTTTCGGCCAAAGTGTGAAAATGTTTTTTCAAAGAAGATGAAGAGGGTTTCGACATTGTTGTGTCTACCTCCATACCCACAGTGTTGTCACTAGATGACAACCTCGTATCAAGCTCTCTAGACCTAACACCCACACCTATAACCATCTCCTCAACCCTCTCACTCACCAAATGATACTGAATCAAGGAATGGTAAAGGGTGAAGCTTGAGCAACACCAACCTAAGGGCACAGTCTCGAGACACAAGTAAACCCACTTAGGGATGCTAACCACCTAGGGATTCAAGGAAAACACCTAGTCTAGCGAAGAAAAAAGAAGTAGAGAGGGAATATACCATAATGGTAGTATAATCAACCATGAATTGAGAGAGAGTAGAGACAACTCACCTGAAAAATACAGGAAAAGAAACTTAGAAACTTGAAGAAGATATAAAGAAGAGGAAAACGAAAAGCTTTTAAGGAAAAACATGATTTCAGGCGTGGGAAAACCAAGATACCACCTTCGCACTTCCAACCAATAAAAAGCCTACATGTGTCCACGTTCTAATGTACAAGTCATGTTGCATTAAATGTGAAAGAAAGAGAATCCCAAAAGTCATTAACAAGCACAAATATACCTTTCATATTCCTACAATCGTCAAGAAGACTGGTGAAGGAGTAAAGGGGCAATTGACGAGTACTCGATTTAGAATCGTCCATACTTTAGACGACCATACAGCATTAACTGCGGAGCAATAAATAACTTTGTAACTGACGATAAGCAATAGTTAGAAAGGCAATTATAAGCTAGTTAAATCTTCATTTACGCTCAGATATACGTTACACATGCAAGCCTAGAGGACCATTAAAGGCCACCAATTTGGCGCACTCACTTTGATTGACGAATTTGCACTTCATCAATTTGGCACCGTCTGTGGGAAACAACATTTTCGTACCTTGGTCCGAAAGCGTAGTTTCCAATTAACTTCTACATTCAGATGGAGTTCAACCAGGATTCAGTAGCATTAGCTCTTCAAGTCCAAGCTCTCGCAGCTACCATTGAAGAACTAACTAGATAGAATCAAGAAATGAGGCTACGGCTTCTGCAGGAGGAGAATTGATCTAGGGCCAATTGAAAGGATGAAGGAGATAGCTATAGAAGGAGTGACCGTCGAGGGCTAGTTATCCCAGATGAGCAAAACTTGGATCTTCTCCAGGAGATGAGAAAGGAGATGGACGAGTTGAGGAACGCCATTAAGGAAAAAACAGATCAAAACCTGGATAGGATGGTCAGGGCAATAGATTCGCCCTTCACCACGGCAGTCTTAGAATGCCCTGTGTTGTCGAAGTTCAACTTGCCTCAGCTTGAGCCGTTTGATTGACTTAAAGACCCTCAGGACCACCTCAACACCTTCAAGATGACATTTGGCCTTTAACAGCCTCCTAACGAAATATTATGTCATTCCTTCCCCACCACTCTTAAAGGAGCTGCAAGGGAAATGATTCACAAAGTTGCCAACATCATCTATCGATAGCTTCGAGCAGTTGAGCAACGCCTTTTTGTGCCACTTCATTAGAGGACAACGCCTTAAGAGACCAGCGGACCACTTGCTTACTATTAGACAAGGGGAGAAAGAAACCTTGAGGTTGTATGTGAAATGCTTCACTCGAGAGACCTTGGAGGTAGACAAAGCGGACGACAAAGTGCAGTTGATGACCTTCAAGGCGAGGCTGAAGTCTAGAGAGTTCATGGCTTCACTTGTGAAGAATCCTCCTAAGATGATGGCAGAGATGCTCTTGAAGGCACAAAAGTACATGAATGCAGAAGATGCATTAGCCGCCATAAAGGATGTAAAGAAGCCAGCAGACAAGGGAAGGAAGGAGGACGATTGTAGAGGACAAAAAAGGGAGCATCCAGATCGTTAAACCAGTGATGGGGTCAAATGGAAAGACGAGAAAACTCCCAAAATGGTAAAATTCACTCCTTTAGTTATGCTTGTTGACAAAATTTTGACGCAGATTAAGGATAAGCATTATCTCAAATGGCCAAGGCCATTACATTTTTCATCGAATGTACGTGATAAAAAGAAGTACTGCCGGTTTCATAAGTACCATGGCCACTATACAAAAGATTGCTGAGACCTAAAGGAGCAGATAGAGGAGTTGATACAAAAAGGGAAATTGCAGAAGTATGTAAAGAAGGGGGAGTCTAGCAGGTTTAGAAACGAAAACAAAAACTAGCACGAGTCTTCGCCCAGAGACGAGGACCACACGTTCCAGCCTCCTCATAATGTAATCGGGGAGATAAAGACAATTGCAGGAGGGCCATTCACAGGTGGGTCATTTCGATCCCTCAAGAAAGCATGTTAGAGGCAGGTGAATAGTGTCCACATGACACCCCTGTATAAGAAAAGACGAACGGACCAGGACATGTCTTTTAACGAGGAAGATGCTAGGGGAGTGAAGCAGCCACATAATGATCCCCTTAATCATAATGCTCACGATAAAAGGATTCAATACCAAAAGGATCCTCGTGGACAATGGTAGCTCTGCAGACATCATCTACCTTCCCGCTTTTCAGCAGTTGAAGCTAGATCCAGGGCGACTATGCCCATTTGACTTCCCCCTCATCAGTTTCAGTGGAGACAGAGTATATCCCAAGGGCATAGTGACATTGACAGTAACAGTGGGAACCTTCCCGAGGTAGTTGACTCGTCAGTTAAACTTCCTAGTGGTAGACTGCCCCTCATCTTACAATGTGATTATTGAGAGGCCCACACTCAATTGATGGAAGTTAGCCACATCCACCTATTGCCTAAAGGTAATGTTCTAAATGGAGAACGGTGTTGGCGAGGTAAAAGGAGATAAAGTTCTAGCAAGAGAGTGCTATCAGGCCGTTTTAGCTACAAATGAGAACTATACATGGATGATCGAGGAGAAGGAGAAAGACAAAGTGGAAGCTCTAGAGACAATGGAACTAGTCGAAGGAGAGGCAACCAAGACGACAAGAATAAGGACAATGCTAAGTCCCGAGATGAGAACAAGGCTCATCCAGTTCCTTAAGGAAAACCTAGACATCTTCGCATAGAGTCACGAGGACATGTCAGGTATATCTCTATAAGTCATTCAGCATAAGCTGAATGTGGACTCAGAGAGAAAGCCCGTCCAGCAAAGATGAAGAGTCTTCGCCCTAGAATGGAACCAAGCAATTACAAACGAGGTTAACAAACTATTGTCGGCAGGCTTTATCAGGGAGGTCTACTATCTTGACTAGCTTGCAAATGTCGTCCTAGTGAAGAAAGCAAATGGGAAATGAAGAATGTGTGTGGAATTCACGGACTTGAACAAAGCTTGCTTAAAAGATAGTTTCCCTCTACCAAGGATAGACCAGCTAGTGGATTCTACAGCCAGGTATAAGATACTGACGTTCATAGACGCTTTCTTAGGATACAATCAGATAAAAATGGCTGAAAAAGATCAGGAGAAAACTGCATTCATCATAAGTCAAGGGCTCTATTGCTATAAGGTATTGCCCTTTGGACTAAAGAATGCAGGAGCAACTTACCAGAGTTTAGTGCACAAAATGTTCAGCAAGCAGATTAGTAAGAACATGAAGGTATACATGGATAACATGCTCGTTAAGAGTAAAGAAGAACTTGCCCATCTAGACGACCTGAAGGAGACATTTGCCACCCTAAGACAATACCAGAAGAAGTTGAATCCTAGCAAGTGTGCTTTTGGTGTAGCCTTAGGGAAGTTCTTGGGATTCATGGTGTCCCAAAGGGGACTAGAAGCAAACTTGGAGAAGGTACAAGCCATACTCGATATGGCGTCACCCAAGACCATCAAAGAAGTCCAGTAGCTCACAGGAATGAAAGCAGCACTCAATAGGTTCGTCTCTAAAGTGACAGACAAATGCTTGCCCTTCTTTAAAACACTAAAGCAAGCTTTTGCCTGGATTGACGAATGTGAGGCAGCGTTTCAAGAACTTAAGCACTACCTGAGCAATCCACCCCTCTTAAGTTCATCCAAGGAAGGAAAAAACCTATATTTGTATCTGGCAGTATCAGCCATAGTCGTGAGTGTAGCCCTGATTAGGGAAGAGGACAAGAAACAACTCTCGGTTTACTACATCAGTCAAGCTTTCCAAGGAGCAGAAGTTAGGTATCCCAGGATCGAGAAGATTGCATTTGCACTAATAGTAGCTTCGCGTAAGCTGCAACTGTACTTTCAGGCGAACACCATCCTGGTAATGACGGACCAACTCATCAGGAAGTCCATAAGCAAACCCATGGTAGCTGGGAGAATGGTCCAATGGGCAATTGAACTCAGCCAGTTTGACATTGAGTACCACCCTAGGACAGCCATTAAGGCACAAGCTCTAGCGGACTTCATCATTGAGTTCAGCCTCCCAAACGAGGACAGCCTCACCAACGAGACAGCCTCATCGCCGAGTTGGGGTCGTCATAACCGCCCCTGACGGAGAAGTGCTCAAATACAGAGTTCAACTAAAATTCTCTGCCACTAATAACAAGGCTGAGTACGAAAGAATATTGAGGGGACTGAGACTCGGGAAGGCACTCGGAGCTAAGAACCTGCTAGTCCAGAGTGATTCAAAACTAGTGATAGAGCAGATTAAGGAAGAATATAAAGCAAAGGAGGAGAGAATGCAGAAATACCTCAGGCTAACAAAGCATCTAACTCAGGAATTTGATAAAGTGAAATTTGTGCAGATCCTTAGAAGCCAGATAGTGATAGCAGACGAAGTCGTGAAACCAGCATTGTTGAAAGGAGCAGCGAGCCTGGGCTTGGTGATGGAAGTCCAGAAAGGCCCCAGGATCAAGGAAATCTCCAAATTCGTAATCCAGAGTACAGGTAGCTGGATGACACCAATCATATCCTTTCTCCAAGATGGGCATCTCCCTCAAGACATCGAGGAGGCCAAGAAGGTCAAGAAGAGAGCGGCCAGGTTCACGATCCTGAATGACACACTATACAAGAGAGGCTTTTCCATGCCTTACCTGTAGTGCGTGGATGAGGAAGAAGCCAAAAATATTCTAGATGAGATCCATGAAGGAGTTTGCGAAAACCATGCAGGCCCCAGATCACTGGTAAGTAAAGTTATCAGAACAGATTATTTCTGGCCTATAATGCAGGTAGATACAAGGGAGCTCATCAAAAAGTGCGACAAGTGCCAAAGGTTTGTAAATGTCTAACGCCTTCTAGCAGAGAAACTGACGATGATATCATCCCCCTGGCCCTTTGCATAATGGGGAATCGACATCGTCGGCCCATTGCTTCAAGGTAAAAGATAGGTAAAATTCCTACTAGTCGCCGTTGATTACTTCACAAAGTGGGTCATAGCAGAGGCACTAGCAACCATCACTGAAGTCAAAATCTAGAATTTCGTGTGGAAGAACATAATTTGCTGGTTTAGGATTCCACGGACAATCATATCAGATAATGAGCGGCAGTTCGACAGCCAAAGCTTCAGGGACTTCTGTTCAGGCCAAGGGATCAAAAACCAGTTCTCATCCCTGGGACATCCACAGGTAAATGGACAGACGAAAGTGACGAATCGGACACTACTCAAGATTATCAAGGCCAAATTAGACGACGCAAAGGGTGCCTCGTCGGAAGAATTGCCCAACGTCTTGTGGGCTTATAGGACTACGACAAGAACCCTAACAGGAGAAACTCCCTTCAAACTCACCTATGGCAGCGAGAAAGTAATCCTGGTCGAGGTGGGAGTAACCAGCATCAGGCGAAAAATGTTCCACGAAAAGTATAATGATGACTAGCTACAAGTCAACCTGGATTGTCTAGATAAAGTGAGAGAGAAAGCCTCCGACAAGATGATGAAGTACCAACAGAAGATGGCCTAGTACTACAACAAGAGAGTGAAGCTCAGACGACTTGACATAGGAGATCTCGTCCTGCGCAAGGTTACCCCAGCAACCAAAGACTCTGCCCAAGGAAAGCTCGTCCCCACATGGGAAGGACCTTACCGGGTCGTCTATTACTTCAGGTAAGGTAGCTATCACTTAGTGATCCTAGACGGGCAAAGACTCTCGCAATCATGGAACATTGAGCACTTGAAGAAATATCACCAATAGATGTAACAAACAATTGTACTTATTCTGGAAAGTAATAAAAAGAACTATTCAGCCAATGTCTTAATGAGAACAGATCTTGTAATGTAAAAGTAACAAGATTCTGCCTAGACAGATGTATGTTATTGACGAAATCAAAAGAATGACAAGATCTCTAAAAGGGTGTAAGTCACAAAAAGAAAAGAAAAAATGGTTAAGTAACAAGATTTCACCTAGACGGATGTAAGTTACTGACGAAGCCAAAGGAATGACTAGATCCCTAAAAGGGTGAAAGTCACAAAAAGTAAAGAAAAAATGGCTAAGTAACAAGATTCTGACTAGACGGATGTAAGTTACTAATAAAGCCAAAGGAATGACAAGATTCCTAAAAGGGTTAAAGTCACAAAAAGAAAAGAAAAAATGCTAAGTAACAAGATTCCGCCTAGACGGATGTAAGTTACTAATGAAACGAAAAGACAAGAACCTTGCAACAAACCTGATCAAGATGCTACCCAAATGCAAGCTTGAAAACAAGGCTGCAAAGAGAGAACATCTTTTGAAAAAGGCCTAGGCTGAATCTGAGCTCTCAACCAGTTCACCAAAACCCTCGACAAGAACCCTTGAGAAGGTATGAGTTGCAGGAAATCAACTAAGTAACAGAACCCGCGTAGACAGGAACAAATGGTTGATGAAGAAAAGGAAAGGTCACAACTAAAAATTTCTTGCCAAGTACAAAGCATTGACACAAAAAGGAAAACTACAATAACAGAAATCACAAGCAAGTATACAATTACTAATTTAATTTAAGCCCAAAAACAGCAGGCAGTTACCATTGTTTTTACATCTAAATCAAAGGCCCACTAGGCTAAAGATATTGTTCTCAAAGCAGATTGAAAAGAAAAAATTGTTATAGAATTAGGCTTACAAAAGGCCCAAGACATAACGGGCACCCAAAAAAAAAAAAAAATTGTAAATCCCCCCCCCCCCCCCCCCCAAATAGTGCGAAATAAAATGGTTGAGGCTTGAATCTTGGATTTTGAGAATGGATCAAAATAGGATTCTTATGAAGTTCCTTCACTTAGCACAATAGATGAATAGAATGAAGGGGAATTCATATAATTTCAAATCATGTTCTTATTGAAGAGAATGAAACAAAAAAAAAAAAAAAACTGCTCTGAATCTTGGCTCAGGTTGGGACTTTAGTTTGATGTGAATGTGCATACTGTCATATTCAGAATTTATTCAGGACTTAACGTAGGAAATGCATTTGGAGTTTGATATTCCTGTATCTGCTTCACAATCTGTACCATTTAAGTGCCATCCTTAATTTTTTTTTTCCCTCCTCTCTTGGCGTGGTGAGGGTGGAGAAGGAAATGCAGTCTGCCATCTTGTGGCTGTGAGAAACACGACCCATCCTCATTGATAGTGGGGTATGAAGATATGAGACTATACTAATAGTTGTTCTGTGAATTCGTGTACTAGATGCAAGTTGGCGCTGGATGCATCACACTTGCAGAGATGGATGCATGTCTGGGTCATCTGCCAAGTGGATATAAGCCACGCCCTCTAATGTTCAACTAAAGGAGATTTTTGCTGGGTTTTTTCAGCTCACCTGAAGCATAATTTAAGATTCTACCTGGCATGAGGTGGGTTATCGAGGATGAAGGTAACAAAAAGATCCAATCGAACTTTACACAAGATCTAGTCAAGTTAGTGACACAAGGTCAGGTCAAGTCAAGTCAAAGTCGTCATAATTTCATGTTTGAACATCATTATCAAATGTCTGCCTCCATTTACAGGTATGCACATTTCTCTGAATTTTTTTAATGCTGTTTTTGTGTATTGCTTCTGTTTGGTTAAGAATAACCTGATACTTTTTAGATTAGGTGCTTATAACTTGGATTAAGCTGATTCTTTGGTCCTCTAATGATCTGAGACATATTATCATAATTTCCTTGGGCAGTTCTTTCACTGAGTCCAATGGAATGAAAGTGAATTTGTATGATTTCATATCCCACTTTCTTATTGAAAGTAGGAACAAAAATACAATGCTCTGGGTAGGGATTTCAGTTTGAAGTGAATGTAACTCCTGTAATCAGCTTCTTGTCATATTCATAATCAATTCAGGACTTGATACAATAACCACGAAACCTTTAGTCCTAAAAATGTTGGGTTAACTATGGATCCTCAATAGACTAATCAAATTTAGTATTCTTTTATGTAATTCTATCCTATTCGAAGTCATACTCCCTATTACTTGCTAAATTGACATGTCATTTTATTTTTACAACTTTTACTAATATTATTGTAGGTATTTCTCTATATTTTTTTGTTCCTTTGACTTGAATCAACTAACTCTTTCTCACTAGTGCATTAATCACTCTCATATACATTTTGCACTTGAGAAAACCATCGTGAGTGACTCCTTCATTTTTTCATCAATATGGACCATCCTTTTTTTAAGTGAACATTCTCTTTTCGAAGACTATCTTTCCTTGTATTCCCACTTCATATTAGTATTCTCAATTCAGTTACACTAATTTCATGAACATGGTGCCTCTTAACAGCTTAACATTCAATACCATAATGTATAATTGTCTCATAGCAGGCTTATAAATTTTTTTGTTTAACTTAATATGTAGTCTACTGTGCACTTCTCCATTTCATCAACCCCACTCTTATCCTATGATTCACATCTTCTTCAATCTCTCAATCTTTGTGAATTATTGATCCAAGATATTAAAAGCTCTCGCTTTTTGTTACATCTTAACAATAAAGTCTTACAAACCCTTCATCTTTGTTTTAGTCCTTAGATTCTAAAGTATTTTTGTTTAGGTCCTATTTAACCTATAGCGTTTAGATTCTAAAGCATCTTTTCAAATTTCTAACTTGATATTAACTACTTGTCTAGTTTCATCCACTAAAAAACTATATCATTTGCAAAAGGCATACACAAAAGACTTGATCTTGAATAGTTCTAGTCAACTTTTCCATCACTAGTACAAAGATATATTATCTTAATACCAATACTTGATGTAAATCTATAGTGATATTTGATAAGAAACTCTCCTTTGATGCCTCTATTTGTTTTCACACTAGTTACAACTTACAACTTGAATTTGGTTGTTGTTGAAATGTATGGATGAAATGATTGAATTTGTAATGATGTTTGATAAATGGTGGGTGGATTAATGGTTAATTTTTTTATTATTCACTGCATAAATTTTGATATCAAATATATGATAAAACAAGTTCATGCTCGATTTTTGAATCTGGAATAGGTGGTTCTATTCTTAATTTTGGAGAGGTTGGAAAGCAGTTGCCATCACACCAAGTTTTAACCTTTATACGGAAGATATTACTATAGAATGATCTAAACTAAACTCAAAACACATGCGAATATTATAATCAACTTTACATTGTTTTCAAATACGTTATCGTGCATCACATGGGTGAGTACATCCCCGTGGATCTCACGGATTAGTGTCGCATTATATGTGGGGTGTAGACACTGGAGATATAGAAGAAGACGAAGACGAAGAGTTGCTCTCCCTAGTCTTTTGATCCAGCCAATATCACTAAACCTGAGCTGGTTGAACAAATAAGTGAAGTGATGGAGAAGTGCGCGTAATTCACGTCTGACAGAAGTACATAGCCCTACATTATTCATTTGATTGGCTCAGCTCTCCTGACTACTGAAAGCATAATTTAAGTTTCTACATGCCACGACATAGGTTATCGAGAATAAAATTAACAAACATATAAAAGATCCGATCTAACATTGTCTGTTTGGCAAGTCAAGTCAAAGTCAAGCATCATAATTTCTCTTTGTAATATTTTTCCAAGCAAGCTGGATTGTTCAATTTGAACTGTTTTCTCCCGTTGCTTTATTTTGATTTGATGCCCTTCTTTTTTCCAACTTTTTGAAAAAGGACCTTTACAAATAGTCTAAAAGAAAAAGTAAGGTCATGCTTGGTAAACTTAAATAACTTTATTAAAAATCTTTTATTAAATGGCCCTAAAAATTTAAAAGTATGGGTACTTTTTAAAAGTGTGGTTTTAAAATATTTTCTTAAATAGACACTCTGAAGGTAGTTGGAGCACTCAAATTCAATGCTCTAAAACCAATTAATGCTAAAATAGAGAATGCTTTAAAGCCCATTAAAGGCTAAATAGTTATTAAACCTGGACTAACTCGGTGACCCAGCACTTAAACTGGTCCGAATGTTTAAATGGACATTTTCTATATAATGCCTGGTCAAATCTAGTCAAACCTAATAGGTTTGTGGCAACCAAAGTAAATTGGATGAGTTTTATAACTCGGTTTAGTTTGTGAAATTTGTAAAGTTACATCTATAGATCCACTTTATTGTCTTCTTTACTATTCAATATGTTATAACATAGTAATTTAAAGAGGAGAAAACCTAAAGAACTAAAACAAAAAATGCACTTATCTATCTGCCTACCTACTTCCAAGGCTCCTATCCTATCAAAAGACTACTCTATTATTGTGAAACATTGATTTTGAATTATAATTACTAGTTTAACTTTGGTATATGCCCATTTTTTAAATTTATGTATTTATGTTATGATTTTTCAAACTTATTTTTATATATTTTTATTTTAAAAAAATTATTTAATTTTTTGATTCGACTTGTAACCTGCTGGTTGAACCAGTGACCCAACGGTGGATTCCACAAACACCTAGTGACTCACCCCACATGTAAAACTCTACTTATCGTTAATTTTCCCACAACTATTACAATTTTTTTTTTTTAATAAAACCAGTTTCATTAATAAAAATATATTGAAATTACAAATAAATTTATCTTATTAAATCAAACTAATTTTTAGCAAAAACTAAATAATATTATCAAAGTATTTAACAAAATAATATTACAACAAAAACAAAAAATCTCATAATACAAAATCAATGATTTTATAGTATATAAATTTGTTTCTAATAAAGACAAAAGAAAACATTAAAATTGGTACCTTCTTTTCAACCTTGCTAGAGAGAAAAAGAGGCAGAGAGTTATGTTGGGTATAATAAAATAAGCTGATGATATGTTTGTTTAAATAGTAGGGTTTTAAGGTATGAAAAATTTACAATTTAACCATTATCAATGTGGGGTAGGAAGAGGTAGGTTTAAAAAGTCTAAACCCATTCTCACCTTGCCTCACCCTGTGGTGTGGGACTAAAATATCACCCCATTTCTGCCTCACCACCTTTGCGAGACGGGGAAAAACCCATGCGAAGCGGGGAGAAGTGGGTCAAGTGGGGTGAGCCAAAATTGCCATTGCAACTCACACATGTAACAACATAAAATTCCACAAAAACTATCAAAATGACAAGTGGTTAATGGTAAATTAAAAAGTAATATTAATTGTGAGACTAGATAGGAATCAATAAAAGCTTGACAACTTAATTATTGTAAAAATTGTTGTGAAAATTATTGTGTATGTAACATTACTTCTCTCTCACGATGGTGGATTCCACAAACATATGTAAGACCCATGGATTCCACAAACGTAAGACTTGTTGCTATACAAGAAGAAAGGAGTTATATACACCCATTACACCATAGGTTCTCTTGTAATAGAAAAAGTATTTTATGAGACAATTTCATTAGACATATTATTTTTATAATATGTGTGGTTTTATATGTTGTGAGAGAGATTTTATAAAACTTTCTCATAAGATAATTTTTTCTCATAAGATGTGGGCCTACGTGGCACCTATGAGGAAGACATTGACTACAAATGTGTTAAACGATAGAGCATACCAACCGTTTCTAGTGCCTCAATGTGTTCCACTATGTTTCGATTCATTCAGTGTTGGTAGGGCCATTTTGTTGTCTTTTGTTGGTAGTGGTAGTGGAGGAAGAAAAGGTGGGAGGACATACAGAAGAATAGAAAAGTGAAGTTTCATTGATAGGGATTAGTGAACACTGGAAAAAAAAAGTAGTAAGAATAGAAAAGTGAGTCAAAAGAAGATATGCTTTTTGTTTTTTTTTTTTTTTTTAATTGTAGGCATTCGGAAGAAATTATAGAGAATATGAAAGTGGGAAAGTATTAAACGAAAATCGGATTAATTACAAAAAAAAAAAAAAAAAAATCTTAATCACCTCAAAGTTCAAACTGTGATAACTCTTAATCACCACCTCGGTTGTAACAAGCTTTGCAAAATTTCAGTTCATTGCTGGATTTGCAGTTAAAATTAACTGTCACATGACCATAAAAAAATTGAATTCTTCGTTCGGCCCTATCAGTTATTTTTCACTAAAATTTTATGATCCTGTGACAAGTACATTCTTGTTAATATTAACAGTCAATTAGGCTATATGGGGTGAAATTTGTAAAGTTTGCTACAATTAGGATGATGAATGTAAGACTTATTGTTTTGGATGCAAAGTGTAAGTACCCTTATACTTTTGGTTGATTTTCTACATTTAAATCATGAAAATATCTTTCTAAAAAAAAAAAAAAATCATAAAAATATCTATTTTCAAAATTTTTTTCCGAGAGTTTATTTTCATTTTTGGTAAAGAAGAAGTATGGAGGAGAGAGTCATTTAATAGAGTAAATATATTTTTTTACCATCCATTTTTTAAATGCTTCAATATATTACTCAATTTAATACCCTCCCTCGTTACTCAATATATTAAAAATTTTCAAATAATATGATCAAATACAGAAATAATATATTTCAAACACCTAAATTTTAGGTCACATTTATACTCAAGTAAAACAAAATTCAAACTAAACTATCATTAGAATAAGTATTCATATTCCCTCTGTTCCAATTTGTTTGTCATCTATTCCATTTTGGGATGTCTCAAAATATTGTCTTAATTCTAAAAATAAAAGTCATTAATTTACTAATGTTTCTATTATACTCCTACTTTATTTTCAAAACTATTTGAAAAGAAAACTAACAAACATTTAAAAAATCAATCTAATTGGGGTACCTTTTTAGTTGTCTCATTAAAAATAACTCTTTTTAAAAAAAGGTTATATATTTATTTAAGAGTAGTTTTGTAAACTTATACATTTTTATAAGGCAGACAAGACAATAAATGATGTTTCCTTAAAAAATTTGACTTTTCAAACAGGATAAACAAATTGGGACAGAGGGAGTAATAGTTGTGGGGAGTGGAAGAGTCCCCATCCAAGCCTAGGGCCCAAAAAGTAATTGGGCCGCGAGAAATGAGTTGGGCCCATTTTATACGCTACAAGGAAGGCTCAAGGGTGTAATGGGTTGTGAAGGAAAAACAGCTAGTCTATCCTATGTACTACGAAAGAAGAGGGCGACACGGGAAGGTGGTTCCCGTGGACAAGTAAAGAACTAGTCTTATCTGAAGGATGCTGCACGGATTGTCCATGTGTGGTTTCTAGGAGATGTCTGGAACTATAGGAAACTTCCAAAACATGCAAGAAGGTAGAAGATCTTTACCTCCACATTAATGATGGGATTCTTACTTAATCTCTTCCTCATTAAATACAAATAAGACAGCTTGAACAGTACAAACAAGCCCCAAAAATCAGAGTTCTAGAATAAGGGTGGGGAGGAAATTGATAAAGTTAAGGAAAATATCCCTGAGACTCTGGCAGACAATAGGACAGCTGTAATGATAAGAGCAAGGACTGAAGCTATAAAAGAGGAGGGAAAGGCAAAAGGCAAGGGATCCAAAGAAAAAGAAGGAAGGGAATACATAGAAGAAAAATCAATCAATTAGAGAGTAAGGGTAACACCGCGGGAACAAGAGAGTTTACCTATTGTAATATCTAGATAAAAATTGTAACATTTGAGGTCAAAGAAATCAATTACTTGAGTTTTCCATTGTGAAGTGTTTATCCTTTGTTGTTTACTTATATATAGGTTGTTTGAATAATCGTAGTGGTAATTCGCAGAGAACTCCTCGAGGGGCCAATTTTTGTGTCCCCACAATAGTAATTTAAAAAATCTCATATTCCCCACTTTTTACTTTTAGCTTTTGCACTAGAAAAGTATAAATACTTATAATTAAAAAAAAAAAAAAAAAAAAGATTACTTGTATTTTGGAAGATTTCATCACTAGAAAAGTATAAATACTTATAATTAAAAAAAAAAAAAAAAAAAAGATTACTTGTATTTTGGAAGATTTCAATGGATGATAAATGTGAAGAAGTCTTTATAGCCATTTATACCTTCTTTTTATTTTAAAAAAAAGCCACTAAAGCATAACACATGTGAGGCTAAGGCTAGTTACTATTTTATATATATATTGAAAGCTCGATGTAAAAAATACTAGAGTCTTTTTTAGACTCTCAATTTTAATTGCGGCTCGATTAGTTTTAATATAAACACACTTAATGCTCAATGTAACAAATACTAGAGCTTGTTTAGACCTCCAATTTTAATTGCGGCTTTATTAATTTTAATCTAAACACATTTAATGTGGAATATATGTAATTAGCAAATTAATTAATCAAAGCACTCAACAATTTCATGGATGAACAAATAAGTGCAATGACAAATATGTAAAGGGCAATAGGGAAAAAAGACTCAAACCCAAAATAACATTGCAATGTGTTATTGAAGAGGAAAACCGAATAACTTAATGTAAAGTAATATTTTAGGGGTTTTAACGAAGGATTTTACCTAAATATAGGCGACACTCGAGGTATCTGTCTTGAGTTTGGATCAGAATGTCGTTTCCCTTAAATTTGTCAATTTTCATGCAATTTTGATATTGTCGCCCCGATGGCTTCCATTGGCACCCCCCTTGATTGTACACTATGACTTCCGGTGCCCTTTCTACTCTAGGAAGGCATGTGTTGTATATTCTACATCATACAAGGTGATGCCTTTCGGACTAAAGAATGCTAGGGCCACATATCAGAGGTTGGTGAACTAGATGTTCAATAAACAAATCAGGCGGAACGTAGAAGTCTATGTTGATGGCATGCTTGTTAAGAGCAAGATGACCAAGGAACATCTAGACGATCTAAAAGAAACCTTTGACACACTCTGAAAGTACAAGATGAAGCTCAATCCAGCGAAGTGTGCCTTTAGGGTATCATAAGGAAACTTCTTCGGTTTCATGGTGTCTTTGAGGCCAATCTTGAGAAAGTGAAGGCTATCCTGGAAATGACGTTGCCCAAAACTAGGGTTGTCTAGAGTACCCGATGACCCACTGGAATCGACCAACCCGATAGGAACCGACCCGTCACAGCCGGTTTGACACCTTCAACAGGTCGGTGATGGGTCCCAATCTTGAGAACCCGACCTCGGCAGGTTGAGAGGGGGTTTCCGTCCTCAAAAACCCAATCTACCCGACCCGCCCGACAAAACCTCAAAAAGAAGGCCAAAATCCGGTGACTTTTGGGCTTCTCAGCTTCAATTTGGCCACGTTTGGCCTTCCTTTACTTAGATTCACTTAAATCCTCACTCCGATAAGCTTAAATCCGGCAAATCTAGCCCAAATCTACTTAAACTCGGCCAAACTTCGGTAAGCTCGACTCTAACTCGGCTAAATCTAGTTAGATCTTGACCAAATCTCGTTAGATCCAGCCAGATTTCGGCCAAAATTTAATGAAATTGGAAAACCTGAAACCGACCGATTCACACTCGATATCCGATATGACCCGACCCGATTGATCTAGAACTGCTAACGAGTCGGTTGCGGGTTGAAATCTTCCCCCACTCGTGAAGGTCGGGTTGAGTCCGGATTGGGCACAAACTCGACCTAGCCCGACCCATGAACAACCCTACCCAAAATTATGAAGGAAGTTCAGAGACTGATAGGACGAGTCTTGACTTTGTACAAGTTTATGTTGAACGCCATAAACAAGTGCTTACCATTCTTCAAAACACTCAAACAAGCATTCGAGTGGACGGAGGAATGCGAAATTTCCTTCAAGAATCTAAAGGAGTACTTGTCAAAGCCACCATTCCTAAGCCCGTTTGTAAAAGGAGAGGACTTTTATCTGTATTTAGCACTTTCTCAGACAGTAGTAAGTTTGGCCTTGATCAGAGAAGAAAACAGGGTATAAAGACCAGTATACTACACAAGCCAGGCCTTCCAAGATGCAGAAGCAAAGTATCCTCGTCTAGAAAATGCCTCATTTGCATTGATTGTGGCTTCGAGAAAGCTTCGTCTTTATTTCTAGGCATTGCCGATCATTGTAATGATGGATCAACCCATCAAGAAGGTCATGAGTAAACTAGACGCAGCTGGGAAACTGGTACAGTGGGCCGTCGAGCTCAATTAGTTTGACGTTGAATACAAACTTCGATCAACAATCATAGCCCACGTATTAGCAAACTTTATTGCTAAATTCACTTTTTTAGGTGATGATCAAACATAGTTCTGGATGATTCATGCCGATGGGTCATCCATTAAAGAATTGGGAGGGGTGGGAGTCGTCATGATATCTCTTGATAAAGATGTCCTCAAATATGGAATACAACTTCACTTCCCAACAACAAATAACAAAGCAGAGTATGAAGCAATACTTACTCGCTTATGACTAGCTAAAGCCCTAGTCATCAAAAGCTTAGTGATAAAAAGTGATTCCGAGCTGATCGTTGGATAAGTGAACCACGAGTATGAAGCAAAAGAGGAATGGATGTAGAAGTACCTGAGACTAGCCATCCAGATGGCCAATCATTTTGACGAGGTCAAGTTTGTTCAAATGCAATGGGAATAGAATTCAAAAGCTGATGAGGTTGCACATATAGCCTTGTCCAAACAAACAACACAAGATGAAGGCTTGATGACGGAGATACAGACAAAGCCTAGCATTGAAGATATTAAGATTCTACCAGTTGAGTTTGAAAGCACTTAGATGTCTCTAATTCTCTCATACATTCAGGAAGGGAAGTTGCTAGAGAAAACAGACGAAGCTAGAAGAACTAGAGTTCAATAACCAAGATTCACCATTCTCAACGACTAGTTGTACAAACAAGGATATGCACTACCATACCTTAAGTGCTTGAACCCATAAGAAATAGACTATGCACTCAAGGAAGTACATGAAGGGATCTATGGAAGCCACTCAGGTCCAAGGTCGTTAGTAAATAAGGTTGTCAAGGCCGAGTATTTCTGGCTAGCAATGCCAAACGATGCACACTCCCTAGTCCAGAAATGTGACAAGTGCCTGCGCTTTGGAAATGTTTAGAGAGTTCCAGTAGAGAACATGACGAGTATTTCCTCATCTTGGCCATTCACAACACAGGGAATTGACATTGTTGGACGACCTATACAAGGTAAAAAAGCAAGCTTGGTTTTTACTTATTGCAATTGATTATTTTACCAAGTAGGTCGAGACGGAACCCCTTGCAAAAATCATGGAGGCAAAAATCTAGAGTTTTGTCTTGAGAAACATCATTTGTAGATTTGGCATTCCAAAGATCACCATCTCGGATAACGGACTACAATTTGATAATTCCAAATTCAAATATTTCTGTCGTGAGTTAGAAATCAAGAATCATTTCTCCTCCCAAACACCCATAAGCCAATGGACAGGCATAGATAACAAGTCAAACATTACTAAAGATCATAAAGGTCCGACTTTAGGGGGCAAAAGGGGCATGTCCAGAAGAACTACCTGGTGTGTTATGGGTATACCGAACAATAGCAAGAATTCACATGGGAGAAACTCCCTTTAAACTAGCTTTTGGTTTAGAAGCAATTATCCTACTGGACGTTAGCCTATCCAGCCTTAGAAGGGAACCCTTTGACAGGGAGGCTAATGAAGAAAGTCGTAAATTAGACCTCAATTTTCTAGACAAGGTCAAAGAAGACGCTTTGCAGCTAACAACGAAGTACAAGTAAAAGATGACAAAGTATCATGACCAAAGGGCCAAGCTTAGAAAGTTCAATCATGGGGACTTAGTACTGCACAAAGTACATAATAGAAAATTGAACCCAACTTGGGAAGGCCTGTACAAGATCATTAAGTATTCGAGAAGAGGATTACCTTGAGTCACTCGACAGCAAACAGTTACCTTGCCCATGGAATGTAAAACACTTTAAGAGGTACTATTGTTAGTTAAGCAATGTTTTTAGTTTTCTTTTACAAAACTTTTTTTTAAGTAGGAATGAATAAAGGGACAAGTTTCCTCGCATGAATGAACGTCTTTATCTTGGAAGATCTAAAGGTCTTGTATCAAGTTCATGTACTATACAAAAGGCAAGTTTCCATGTGAAGCCTCAATTTAATTGATTGTGTGATGTGTGTGGGTGTGTAGTGATTCCCAAATTGGGTATTTACTAGGTAGATCTGGGTTTTATTAACAACTACAAGGAGCCTCAATTGTGACTAGTTATTTTGAGGTATAGCGCAGATGTGGCTAGCGCTTTTCCTAGGTCGTTACATATGGAATCAGAGCCAGCCCGGTAACCCCGTGTGGGCTCAGAGATGCTACCCCACAAAGTGGGCCCTAACAAGGACATTAAGGATTTGAGTGGGGGAGATTGTGATACCCAAATTTAATTGATTGTGTGATGTGTATGGGTGTGTGATGATTTCCACATCGGGTATTTACTGGGTAGATTTTGGCATTATTAATAATTGCAAGAAGCTTCAATTGTGACTAGTCATTTTGAGGTATAGCGCAGATGTGGCTAACACTTTTCTTTGGGTCGTTACATATGGTATCAGAGCCGGCCCGGTAACTCCGTGTGGGCTTAGAGACATTACCCCACAAAATGGGCCCTAATGAGGACGTTAGGGATTTAAGTGGGGGAGATTGTGATGCCCCAATTTGATTGATTATGTGATATGTGTGGGTGTGTGATGAGTCCCACATCGGGTATTTATTGGGTAGATCTGGGATTTATTAACAACTACAAGGAGCCTCAATTGTGACTAGTCATTTTGAGGTATATCGCAGATGTGGTTAGCGCTTTTCCTTGGGTTGTTACCTTTTGAATTTCGTTTTGTAGACCATTTAGAATTGGCTACCGAAATTGAATATTTTGGTACCAGTACGCATTGGTGCACTATTTTGGAATTGCACATGTGTTTGGCCAAAATTTAAGTTGCATTCCTCTGGTTTAAAAGTTGGCACTTTACCCATCTAATGTTAGCTCCGTTAGGTTGTCGTAACCCATCCCCGTACTTTTACCGTTAAAAACACACAAAAAAACATAATAAAAATATAAAAACCAAGATCTAAAAGCATATTTATTATAATGGTGAAGCTTTTGCCCAAGAACACTCTTCCTCTTCATAAAAATGTTCTTAAGACATTCAATCCAAACAAAACTGTCATATTCACAAAAATCCAGAGAGAGAAGAAAAAAAGACTTGAACACCTTAGATTCAAACCCAGAGAACACCATTCAAAATTTCAAATACATATTCAAGGAAAACACATAACAAAATCCAAAAAGCCTCACAATATTTTCAGTTAATAAGTGTCCAGGATAAGGTATTAAGATCAACTTGATAAGGGTATTTTCGTCCAGCAAGAGTTTTCATTGATCATCCATTCCAGTGACCTCGTCGGGCACAAGGCCCCTTTTTCCTTCTAGCCAGGTACTTATAGTGACTGACAGTCCCATCCACACCATCTCGATGGACGAGATGCATGGTCTACCAACCATGAGCCCATCATAATAAAGGCCTCGGGTCCGTCACGATAAAGGTTCAGACGGACAAATTGCGGTGAATGGATACCAACAAATAGATGGTCCTCATCTCCTCACTTGCATGCTGACGAATGGATGGCCGTGCCGATGGATAGAAATGATGGGCCCCATAATCCTTTATGTAGTCTCCACGCATATATCCTCATATGGAAGTATCTTGCACACCACGTCTAAAGACCCCTACTACACGCCCATATCTTCCTCATATGGAAAAACATCCTAAAATTTTGGAATCCTAATTCCAGATCTTCTCTACAAGGAAAGATCCCTACATTCACAGGATTTTGGTTTGTTGGTCATCACTATATAAGTATCGGACCTCCTCTTCTTCCTTGTACGCAGAAAATCCCTAGAGATTGAATCAATGGTTCAAGAACATTCAAGGAAAACCTAGCAACCTACAAAAACAAAGAAACTTAAAATCTCCACCAGCTCACTAAAATTAAATCCCACCATCAATGAAATCGAAAAAATAAAATAAAAAAACAAAACAAAACAAAACCAGCCTCCTCAAGTACTGGGCTAGTAGTGGAGAAACCAAGAGATGCTACTAAGGGTGGTAGCGACGAAAAAGTAGTGCCAATCACAGGTTCATACTTTATGTACTACTTAATCTTCCATTGTCACAGCACTGTGTATAGAAAGAGATTGAGGGGTTGGAGAAAGGAAATAGAGAATTAATCAGATACAAAAGACTTTTTGAGCTGAACAATTAAAAAAATAAATTTTGATCTTGTTTTTGTGTTCTTGTTGAAGCTCCTGAACCTTCCAAATTCTTTTTACAAAAACCATCTTTTGATTTTGTTTCTTTTAATTTTGTTATATATTTTATTTTTTTTAATAGAGGTGGGTTACAACAATCTAATGGAACTGACATCAAGTAGATAAAGTGTCAATTTTTAAAGCACAGGTAGGCAACTTAAATTTGGGTTAAACCATAGGCGAGTAAGTTACAATTAGCCCTCTATATAAAGTGATGTTGCTAGTTTTATTTGTTTGATTTTTTCCCAAAATTAATGCTTATTTTTATTAATATTTTAAATAATTCTTCTCTCTTTCTTATTGTTTTCTTTTTAACCGTACCTAAGAGCATTCACAGTGATGCTCTCATATTGCTATATTGCTATTTTTAACAATCAACACCACAAAAATAAAGTTACATTGGTGGTGTTATTTTTAAATTTCTTAACAATTGAGCTACAGTAAACTGCCATCTATGGCAGTCTACCGTAGCACAGCAATTATAAAAAATAATATTCTTTATTCCATGAACATCTCTTTTTCTCATTAAAATGTTGCTCTCCCTCTCTCTCTTTGGTTCTACCTTTCTCCAAATTTATGAGTTTTGTTTTTGGCAATTTTCGTTCTTGGTGGGGGTTCCATTTAGGGCGGTTGTCACGTTGTTGGTAGGTTTCGGTTGTCGACGTTGGTGTTTGTGCTTTGGTGCCTAGGTTAGGTTTGAAGGAGCTGTGGGTTTTGTCGGGTTGAGTTCGCGAAGTTGTGGGTTTTCTAGTTTGTGCAGTGGCTCAGTGGGTTTGTGGTTGGTTTGGCGGGGCTGTGGCTGGGTTGGTCGATGGTTGTAATGTGTGGGTGGGGATTCGTGGGGGTTGTGGGTGTGTGATTTGGTTTTGGCCGGGAGATTTGATTTGTGGGTTTGTGGGTGGCAGTGGTGTTGGTGGGTTTGTTGGTTCTTCTAGAGAAGAGAGAGCGATACAGAGGAAGAAAGAGGAAGAGGCATTGAATGGGTTTGTTGGTTCTTCCAAAGAAAAGAGAGACAGAGAGAAAGAAAGAGGAAGAGACGTTAAGGAAGACTAAAGAAAAAAAAAAGAATAAAGAAAGAATATTTAAATGAAGTGGTAAAATAAATAGAACCATCGATGTTGGGTGTATTGTAAAGTGATGTGTTAAAATAGATAAAATAGTTTTTTGAGTTGTTAAATGCTAAAATTTATAGCAGCATTATAGTTTTCAAACTTGGACCGTTCAAAGAACTGGTAAAGGGAGAGGTTTAAGGTTTTAAAGATTCAACTGAGATTCAATTGAGGCCGAACCATGATAATGTCATAATTAATTTAATAATTAATAAAAATAAAAATAAAGGAATTAAATTTATAAATATTAGCAAAATTGACTAAAATATCTTAAAAATTTGAAACGAACTCTCAAATAAAAGATTATTACTTATTCTTACTATACCTAAATTATATAAATTAATGAATTACTTATAATGTTTTAAAAAAAAAAATCTAAATATGAGTAGAAATGATGAGATTTATAAAATAAATAAATAAAGAAAAAAGAAACTCAATTATGGACTTTTAGTAAATAGAGTACCACAGTGGCTATTTTGACTATTTGCATTGTGCAAAATAGGAACCAAGGAAGATTTTTTTTTTTTTTTTTTTGTTTTTTTGTTTTTTGTTTTTGATGGCGTGGGAAGAAGGTTCATTTTCAATTTTATTCTCATTATTCTATTTTGACTCCCACCCACCCACCAATGTGAATTCTGATTTATCTCTTCACATTGCATTTATCACTTTCCTTGTGATGCTTTATTTCCAACTTACAAAGTTACCCAGCACCAGCTAGTACCAGTGCAATACTCTTACTTCCATCTTCTTCCTCCTCACATTTGCGACTCGTCTCATCTTCTTTTTTTCTTTTTTTTTTTTTTCTTTTTTTTTAATTTTAATTTTAATCTCACCATGCCATTAGTTTTTTCACAAATTTCACAGACTTACGGTTAAATCGGCTCATGATTCAAATGATTTTCCAAGTTAGAACTCAGTTCAACCGATACTCTCATATTTTTTATATGCCCAGTTCTCATAAATAAAAAACCGTTTTCATGAACGGTTAACGATTAACTTGGTTGGACCATATGGTTCGGTCTGAGTTTAAAAACCATAAGCAACATCACTGTTCTCCACTTCTCTCTCTTGAAATCTCATCCTTTTTTAAAACCTTTTGACCATATCCACAAATATCACTTCTTATTTAATGTTCTCTTTCTTTACTCTCTTTTTGACATATGAAGTAAATATGGTCCGATAGATATAGATAAGTTTGCTATTGCTCAAAAATCTTCTTCCACTTTCACTACTACCTAACAGTGGCACAATAAACCTTCTCTTAATTTTTTCCCCCTCTTCTCTCTCTCAATCTGGATTTGGTGTGATAAGAGAGGGGGTGATTCTACCAAAGTCATTTTAGATTGAAACATATTTTTCAGTTGGAACTCCTGAAATTGACAGAACTGGCTGGTTTTATCTAGAATGGTCCAGTATTTAAACCGAGATGGAATAAGGAGTATGGTTGTGCCAAATATGTTGTCGGCATGAAAAATTCCAGCCTTTCCGAGTGGAACAGAATGGATTTCAAAACATTGGTTTCAACAACCTCATAAAATAATATTTGAATTTCCTCTTTAAAATTGGTGATACATCGGTTTGTAAGTTTAATGTAGTAAAAAATTTGTAGTACGCTACTCATAGCCCTATCCAATTCCAAAAATGAGTTTGCGTCTTGTGACAAATAAAAAATAACATTTTTGGATTCACTAATTGTCCTAGGCCTAATAATGACATCTTTTGTGGTGCCCTAAATCTACAATTTTAACCCCTCCTCCCCTCCCACACTATCTATGAATCTACCTATGAAGAAAAAATATAACTTTAATTTTTAATTTGAAAAGTTAAACTTGATAAGTCATGACAATCTAAACATTCCCTCCATAATTGAAGAACTGCCTTGTCATTTATAATATCTCTAAAAACATGTTTAGAGCAGTTGTGGATGTCTTTGTTATACTCTTTGCTCTTAAATTTTGTTTTTGCTCTATTATTTTTGTTTAAAGCCTCTCTCTCTCTCTCTCTCTCTCTCTCTCTCTGTCTCTCTCTCTCTTTCTCTCTCTCTCTCTCTCTCTCTCTCATATGGAGATGAAGAGAAAGTAGCGGTGGAGCTAGGGGAAGGGGCAATGTGATGCCCCAATTTGATTGAATGTGTGATGTGTGTGGGTGTGTGATGAGTCCCACATTGGGTATTTACTGGGTTGAATTGAGATTTATTAACAACTACAAGGAGCCTCAATTGTGACTAGTCATTTTAAGGTATAGCGCAGATGTGGCTAGCGCTTTTCCTTAGGTCGTAACATATGGTATCAGAGCCAACCTGGTAATCTTGTGTGGGCTCAAATACACTACCCTACAAAGAGGGCCCTAACGAGGACGTTAGAGATTTAAGCGGGGGAGACTGTGATGCCCCAATTTGATTGATTGTGTGATGTGTGTCCGTGTGTGATGAGTCCCACATCGAGTATTTACTGGGTTGAATTGGGTTTTATTAAAAACTGCAAGGAGCCTTAATTGTGACTATTCATTTTAAGGTATAGCGCAGATGTGGCTAGTGCTTTTCCTTGAGTCGTTACATTCCAAGTAGAAGGTTCATTACCAAAATCCAATGAGTAAAACCATGAAGAAGATAAAATTTCTTAACAAGAATAAAATTGTCAAATAAGATTTAAATTTGCATGAGTAAAATCACATTGACGATTAAATTCTCAAAATGAGAGTAGTCATGTGATTAAATTCATAAGATTAAAACCAACGAGTAAAATCAGACTAACTATTATATTCTAAAAATGAGAATAAAAGTCTTATAATTAAATTCACAAGGTTAAAACCAACGAGTAAAATCATATTGACGATCAAATTCTCAAAGCGGGAGTAATTCTTATGATAAAATTCACAAGGTTAAAATCAATAAGAAAATCATATTGACGACCAAAATCTCAAAACAAGAGTAAGTTATATGATAAAATTCACAAGGTTAAAAACCAACAAGTAAAATCATATTGACAACCAAATTCTCAAAACAAGAATAAGTCATATGATTAAATTCACAAGTTTTAAAAAAATTATTATGTGGTTAAATTCATGAAGTACAACCATTTTTCAAAGTACTATGGTTAAATTCATGAAGTATAAAACCAACAAGAGCAACCATACTGACAAAGCAAAATTCTTATAAAGTAGCGAAATATTCTAAGTATCAAAGAAGCACCAAGATTAGAAACAAGCATATGTAGGTTTTAAAATACTTCGGTTGTTCACAAAATAAAGAACACAAATATTGTCTTCTTGAAATATACTCGTCAAAACATGGACGAGAACCAGCCTAAAAACTAGGGCAAGCTAAAACAAAAATAAAAATGAAGTTTAAACAAGGGGATCAACAAGGGGATTAACTGGTGCATCTTTAGGGCCTTCTCCTTCATCTCCTCCTTCCACTCCAGCTTGCTCATTGTCTTGGGCCCATTCAGCAGCTTCATCAGCCATTATCTCCTTATTAATGGCCTCATATTCATTATTAGAGTAGTTAAACTCAGTGTGATGATTCATCGTCCACTGTCAGAGAAGCTTAAAGCCTTTAAAGTATTCATCAAAAGTGGCAATTAAGCCACAGCTTTCTCACGTTCAGAGTTAAGCTTCAACATGGCAGAATGAATCTCCTCATCCTTCTGAATGATGAGCATCTTTTCTATCCTCAGCTCGTCAGAGACTTCCTTCAACTTGGCCTTAGCATCGTTAGCCTCTCCCATCGCTTTAATCAGGTTCTTCCTTAGCGTTAAGCTCTTCGTCATTACAGCTTAAATCTGAGAATTGGCCATCACTACTTTCTCTTCTGTCACAAGGTAATCAATTGGCAGGCACAATGATTCTCCAAGAACCTAGAGGAAACAAGTACATATGTTTAAATTTTTTAAAAAAGAAAAAAGAAAAAAAAGAAAAAAGAGAGAGAACAATGTTAAAAGAAAAGAAGACCTCACTTGCATGAGTTTGTGAATATGACGACTAACAAGTTCATAAGAAGGCACTAAAGACAAGGCCTTGAGCCCTTCCTCAAAGAGGACATTGTGCGCCCGTCCAAGGGCCATCGCAGGATCAGTCCAAACATTCTCACCTTTCTTCTCCTTCCCTTTCCAAGTCCGAGGAGGAGAAGGAAACTCATCAATCGATATAGCAGGAGAAAAGGGCAAAAGGGTATGGACGAGGTTAGAAATGACGATCCCAGAACTGCCCCCATTTTTTAGCTTTTTCAGAGGCGAATCTATCTTTGACAAAGGCTCATTCCTTTTCCTTTGTCTCAAATATATTTATCCTGACTAAAGCGAGTAGCAATCTCTACAAAAAAAAAGTAAGAACATCACGAAGATATTGACAAAGGTAAAAAATTAACAAGGTAAAAGCACAAAATCCAAACACTTAATTCTCTCTTCCCTATGAATTAACTGACGAACGTAAGCTGAAGGTTCAGGCCTTGAGAAGTGATCCTACAAAGATCATGGGTCGACAAGCTTGTCAAAATCCTTGATACCAAGAGCAAAATCCGAAGCAGCTTGGACTCATCCCTTACTTCTCTCTTCCCTATGAATTAACTGACGGACATAAGCTGAAGGTTCAGGCCTTGAGAAGTGGTCGTACAAAGATCACGGGTCGACAAGCTCGTCAATATCCTTGATACCAAGAGCAAAATCCAGAGTAGCTTGGACTCATCCCTAATATCTATTCTTCAAGCCTAGACGAATAAAAGCTACAAAAAGAAAAGGTTAGAATAGAGAAAAAAAAAAAATATATATATATATATATATATATGGACGATGTAAAAACCAAAACGGCGGAGAGGTTTTACGCCGAGAACTTTGGTTTCCTCTTCGATAACACATCGTGTGTTGTCCGTGTGTTTGTATCTTTCTTCCCTTTATCTTTGCCTTATATTTACTGCTGTGGATGTGTTTATATTTGGCTTAGATTGTTTATCAATTCTGTTATGAGCTTGTTATCATGTTCTGCACATTAATTGTTTAATATAAAACTTGAATTGGTAACTTTGTAATTGGGAGTCTAAACGTTCAAGGGTGTTTTATACACATATTGAACTTTCAATTTTTATTTTTATTTTTCTTACATCTCTATTTTAGCTTGATAAAGTTTTGTATTCTTTAGAACTCTATTTTCGTTGATGAGATTTAGTTTTGTGTTTTAAGTTTTTTTATTTTTTTATTTTTTTAATTTTTTTTTTATGAATTTGATTGTTAAATATTATCATATTGCATTATAAGTAATTAAAAATAGTATATAAGAATGTACTATTATTATATTACATAGAATTATTTGGATAAGTTAGTGTTTATTGTTATGTATTTTGTTTTCTCATATCATTTTATTTAACATTTAAATTCAGCCACATCCCCATATATTCATTCAATTATTTATATTTTCACTTCTTTTTATTTTAAAAAATTTTAAATATAATATTTTGCCTAAATTAAATAAATAAAATTGTCCACATTAAGTGGAGTAATTCTAGGGAAACGCTCATTCTCACACCCAATGCATCAAAGAAGAATGAAATACAAAAATAAAAAATAAAATAAATAAATAAATCAAGTTAGAAACACTAAATTAAAAAAAAAAAAAAAAACTAATAATGCATATTTAATGTTATAGAATCATCATCAAATTTTGGAAAACGATAGGTTGCCAATGGAGAGAGAGAGAGAGAGAGAGAGAGAGAGAGAGAGAGAGAGAGAGAAGAGAGAGAGAGAGATGGTATAGAAAAAATCAATACAAAGTAATAAAGAGTAGATAAAGAAAAAAAACCAAATGTCAATTAGTAATTGTTGATTGGAAAACAAAGAGGTTGTAAGGAGAAGTAAAAAATAAAATAGGGATTACTGTGTGAAGAACATTAAAAACTTTACATTGTAGTAACATAAACCATTAAATTCAATTAAAAAATTAAATCAACAATCAACAATTAAATTCAATCATAGTACTAAATTTAAATTTAAAACTAAGGTCATTCTACCGTAACCCTCAGGAAAAGGGCGTATGGTACCCACTTTAATCTTAATCGTTGACTTAACATTGTTTAAATCTTGACCATTGGTATAATTTTAAGGGATACTAGTAACTGGCTAAATAGGTATATATATAAACAAAAAAAAAACAAAAAAAAATGCAAAAGAACGCAGAATCATTCACACATCAACAACGCCTTTGGTTCTCCTCTCTACTCTATCTCGTCTCAACGCTAAAGCCTCTCCAGCTCTGTCTCGTTTTCCTCTATCTCGTCTCATAACAATATCACGTTTGCCTCTCTAGCTCAACAATAGAAGAACCAAACAACGACGCACTATTGAATCTCAATCCAACTCGGCGTCGCCACCCTCTAGCTTCTTCTATTCCAATCCAACCTCAAATCCACATCCAATCCAACTCAGTGGTGCTTCTTCCGTCTCTCTGCCCTTTTGTTCGAAGTTTCCTCCGTTTATCAAATCTAAAATCTTAGTATGTCTCATCCTTATTCTTTAATTTTCCATATGCGTTTTTTAACTGTTGCCGTTTGTTCTCTGTATGGCTGAATTGTTATTAATTTTGTTTTGTTTTTGTTTACCTTTTGGTCTCGTAGGGTTGCTAGGAACAAAACCAATCTATTATTCCTTTTGGTTCATAGCAGGTGAGATAATAAGTTATTGTATATACTTGAATTAGTAAAACTTCTAATTGTATGTTTAATACCGTTTATACTTTTTGGTTATTTATCATAGGTTTTTCTGGCTGGGTTGAACAATTTGGGTTTTTTTCTCTGGTTTGACAGGAGTTGGATAATTTCTCTAGGTAAACCCCTTACAATCAGAATTAAATTGTTTACTGAAAAGAAGAAATATATATATGTGTGTGTGTGTGTGTGTGTGTGTGTGTGTGTGTGTGTGTGTATTGATAACCTTTGGGCCAAATTATAGTTGAAGCAGTAAAGTGCCTCGCTTTGACCCTGGTCATTAGAGTGTGAGAGGGGTTTATGTTGTGGTATAAACATAAGTGTGTAGGTGTATTGAAAAGAAGAATATATGTATTCTTGGTCATTAGAGTGTGAAGGCATTTATCTTCTGGTATAAACAAAGGTGAGTAAAAGAGAGGAGAGCACTGCCTATGCATTAGACCCAAAAGTTACTTTCAATGTTCATTGTAAGTGTTTTTAAGTTTGTTGGGCTTCCCATTCACCCGAGCTCTATGTTTGGAGGATGGGAGAGTAAAAGAGAGGAGAGTAAGGGAAAAAGTGACCAGAATAAACTATAAAGTTAAACAATAACTAAACAAATGAAACAAACTAGTCAGAAACTCAAAATACCTAGCTGCTGCACTCCAAGTTTACAAAATACAACAGTGGTTTTCTGTGACAATGATTTGCTTGCCATTATTTTAATGAAAACCAAAACCTCTATAATAGCTATTAACAAAAATTAAAACCATTATAAAAGGAAATCAAGGAAGACCATTGTCCATTTCAGGGGTATAACGGACAATGGTTTGCATGTCTTAAATATATCTTGCAACCTTGAGAGTATCGTGCAATGGAGGACTTATGTGTGACTAATATCTTTTCTACATTGTCATAATCTGATCAATTAAGTTATCCTGTAACTTTGAATTAAAGCTTTATGGAATCAATGGCTTACTAGGCCCAAATTTTTGACATCTTTCAGGAACTTATTGAAAAACTTCACAAAGGTGAATTGTCAAAAGATGATTATCCATGTCTGAATGACCCGAGTCAAACTTTTCATGACATCCTTTTGGTTTGTCTATGAACTCAGGAATTCCAACTTGTGAAAAACTTACTTTGATTTCATATGGCTGAGTCCTTTTATTGTGAGCTTTGGAGTAGTTACTTAATTAGTAACTTCCTTAACGTGGATGGAAGTTAGAAGGTTCAGACTTAACTTCTACAACTGTCATCAGAAGTTAAGAACTTAATGGGAAGTTAGAGCGATGAATAAGAATTTTGCTCATACTTCAGAATAGTAGAACGTGGTCCAAATCATAAGCTTTTAGATATAGATTTACTTCGAAAATTTCTAAGTGTTTGGCGGTCATCCAGGTGACTCCATGCTGGACGACCTTCTTGCACTTGGATGACCTTTCTGGTCTTGAACGACATTGTCGACAAATTGGAGATTGTCTAATTTTTGGTTCACCGTCATATATAAATAATAAAAATATAAACATCAAGAAAACGACCTCAACTATGTTATTTTATAGGGAGATATGCCGTGAATGTGATGGAAGCCACCAAGCGAGATAAGTAGGAAATTAAATGGTATATTCAAATATTTGTGAAAGAAACCAAGATAATTCCAGTTGATTTTTTGTGTGAACAAGAGT
Source organism: Quercus suber (assembly GCF_002906115.3). Taxonomy (NCBI): domain Eukaryota; kingdom Viridiplantae; phylum Streptophyta; class Magnoliopsida; order Fagales; family Fagaceae; genus Quercus; species Quercus suber. The sequence continues at coordinate 785,016 of NW_027069547.1, forward strand.
AATTATTGTGGTTGGGCTAATTTCATGGGATGCCTTTTTTTTTTTTTTTTTTTTTTTTTTTTTTTTTTTTTTTTTTCAATCTTAGATCTAAATTTTTTAATAACTTCTAAAAAATTACTATTGTCATGAGCGGTTATTAGTAAGTAAAAAAGTGACCTCAATGATAAGCCTAAATGTAAAATTATGGTTAGATGTGATATTGGTAGGGCTTACTGTGACGATTGAACTATCAATTGTAAGGAAAAAAAAATAGGGTACCACCGAATGTGACAAAAGTATGGTTAGAAATAATGTTGGTACTACGCAATGTAATAATGGAACGGTTAAATTTGAGAATAAAAAAAATAGGGTACCACTAAATGTGACAAAAAGAGAGTCAGATGCGATGTTGGTACTACTTAGAGTCCGTTTGGTTAGAGGAGTGGAAAAATGGAAGGATGGAAAATTAGTGGGAGAATGGAAAGGTGGGAGGATGGAAAATTAGGGGGAGAATGGAAAAGTGGGAGGATAGAAAAGATTTGGTTTACCTTCATGTATATTTGGTTGGAGGGTGGAAAAGTGGGAGGGTGGAAAACTTTTTTGTTTGGTTGGAAAGAAAAAGGGGAGGATGGAAAATGTAGTTTATATAAATTGACTATTCTGACCTTGTTATATAATAATGTGAAAGTGAGAGGCGTAGGTGAGTGTAACAAAGTGAGAGTATTTGTGTAAATTACATCATCAGCATCTTTTCCTCCCAAATAGGGAGGTAAAAAAGTGTGGGTCCGAAGGGATTATTTTCCTCCCCATTTTTTTTTTTTTTTTTTTTTTCTCCTGAATCAAACTGTGAAAAATGCCATTTTCCACCATATTTTCCGTCAAATATGAGAAAAAAAAAAAAAAAAAAGTAAGGGAGCTACCAATGTGAGAAAAGAACTGTCACATGTGATGTTGAAACTGCACAATTTGAGGATGGAACCGTCAAATGTGAAAAAAAAGTAAGGGAACCACTAAATATGAGAAAAGAACTGTCACATGTGATGTTGTAACTACACAATGTGAGAATGGAACCGTTAAGTGCGAGAAATAAGCAAGGGAGCCACTCAATGTGACAAAAGAACTATTATATATGATGTTGGAACTGTACAATGTGAGGATGAAACCGTCAAATGTTAGAAAAAAAGTAAAGGAACCATCAAATGTGAGAAAAAAACTGTCACATGTGATGTTGGACTTGCACAATGTGAGGATAGAACCATCAAATGTGAGAAAAAAGTAAGAGAACTACAAAATGTGACAAAAGAACTGTCACATATGATGTTGGAATTACATAATGTGGGGATGGCACTATTAAGTGTGAGAAAAAAGTAGGGGAACCACCCAATGTGACAAAAGAACTATCATATGTGATATTGGAACTGCACAATGTAATGATGAAACCGTTAAATGTGAGAAAAAAAGTAAGGGAACTACCAAATGAGAAAAAAACTGTCACATGTGATGTTAGAACTGCACAATGTGAGGAAACNTTCTCGGCGTAAAACCTCTCCGCCGCCCTCCAAATGGTGATAAAATCCACTAAAGAATATAGTTGGGATACATGAACAGCAGAAGACCCTCCAAGCCTAATCTACCCAGGTACCTAAGCTCTCCAAACTTCTTGCTCCAACGAGGTTACGCCGAACCTATTTCTTCTTTAGCTTCCTGAATTCCGCTACTTGACCATAGCATCAACCAATTTATATTGATTCCTTCCAAACTGCTTCCCTCAGCACCAAACAAACCTTCTCATAGACGTGGGTGTGGTGAGATAAAGATTTGGTAAAAGACCTCTCAAGGGTATGACAATGGAGAGGAAGAGAGTAGAGGAATTTGTAGAGTTTCTTAGATGAAGATTGGGGATGAGGCAATCTTGTTTTTCTTTAGGGTTTTCTCTCACAAAATTCTCTCTGGAAGCTCTCACTATTTAGTGGGTATAAGAGTCTATATATAGTGAGGTGAGATGAGAATACGAAAAGACAGATTTTTGCCAAACAGGATAAATTGGCGGCTTGGTCTCGCGGCTTGTCCAAGTCGCGAAATCAAGTCGCGACGTAATGGCCTAGCCAGCCTGGGACTTTTGTCCTGTAGTGCGACAGCTGGCGCGACCCTTTAGCTTCCCTGCATGCAACTCACGTGCCTGAAGTTGGCGACTTGCAGCCACGAGCCACCCGCGAGTCCTAGCCGTGAAGCTTTGCTTCTTTGCACATACTTGAGCTTTTCTTCACAACTTCTCACACACTACCCTTACAATAATCCCACCTAAATACAGGGTTACTAAGTGCTTAAATTACAAGCAAATTGGCACGGAACAAAGCCAACAAGATGGTTGATAAATTTCAACCTTACAAAAATCCACCAAAAAATTAAGGGAGAAAGAGTGGGAAATAACCACTTTTTGTGAGAGAAAATTATGTAGAGAATGGAAGAGTGAATGAAAAATTTATACTAAGAGGATGATAATAAAAAGAAAAAAAAATAAAGGAAGATAAAAGGAAAGAGGAAGAGTGATATCAAGGTAGAATGTTTGGAGAGATGAAAAGGTAAAGAGAAGGACAAAGGTTGGAGAAGGTGTAAATGTTAAAAAAAAAATTAGTACAATTTGATGAGAACAATTTTCTTTTATTTGAATTTTAAGTAAAATATTACAGTTTTTATTTTTTAAAACAAAAAGAGAGAAAAAATATAAATAATTTAATGATAAGGAGGATGTGATTGAATTTCAATATTGAGTAAAATAGAAGAGAAGGAAAAAAAAATTAAAAGATATAAGAATAAACACTAAATTATCCAAATTATGCTATGTAATGGAATGCTATTTTATTTTATCTACTATCTTTAATTTTTTATAATGTAATCGGATAAATTTAACAATCAAAGGGAAAAATATTAATAACAATAACAATAACAATAACTTAAAACAGAAAAATAAATCGTATCAACCTAAATTAGAATTCTTAAAAACACAAAAATTTATCAAACTAAAGCGGAGATGCAATAAAAAATAAAAATCCACCAAAACATTGAGAGAGAGAGAGAGAGAGAGAGAGAAATTTTTATGAGAGAAAACTATGCAAAAAATGGAAAAAAGTGACAAATTTATAGCAAGAGAGAAGGCATAAGAAGAGACAAATAAAGAAAGATGAAGGGAAAGATAAATAGCATATTAAAGTAGAGGGTAGTGGGGAGATGAAAAGGTGAGGGAAGAAAAAAGGTTGAAGAAAGTGTAAATATTTAAAAAAAAATAGGTGAATGTAAAAAAAATTATAGGAAAATTGGAAATAAAAAAGAATTATATATAGATGTTAAAACTGACAAAGATGAATATGTTAAGTCAATAATCTATTTATATATATATATATATATATATATTGTAAAAAAGAATAGGAATAAATAATAATTATGTGGCGAATGACGTGGCGATGAGGTGGCGCAACAGGAGTTCAGAAGTAATAAATACCACGCTTCAGCTTTTAGTAATATATAGAATATAGATACCTTTAATTTTTTATAATGTAATCGGATAAAATTTAATAATCAAAGGGCAAAATATTAATAATAATAATAACTTAAAACACAAAACTAAATCGTATCAACCTAAATTAGAGTTTTTAAAAATACAAAAATTTATCAACCTAAAGCGAAGATGCAATAAAAAAATAAAAATCCACCGAAACATTGAGAGAGAGAGAGATAGAGAAAGAGAGAGAGAACTTTTTTGTGAGAGAAAACTATCCAAAGAATGGAAAAGAGTGACAAATTTATAGTGAAAGGGAATGGATAAGAAGAGACAAATAAAGAAAGATGAAGGAGAAGATGAATAGCAATATTAAAGTAGAGGCTAGTGGGGAGATGAAAATGTGAAGGAAGAAGAAAGTATGAAGAAAGTGTAAATATATATATATATATTTTTTTAAAGTGAATTAAAAAAAATTATAGGAAAATTGGAAATAAAAATATTTTACATCCTTAAACACTACTTTATCTATTTTACTTACTCATTTAACAATATATCCAATATCCTTTTTTCCTTTTAGGGACAATACACCCAACATCTTAGTTCTTATTTTTATATATATCCCAATAGAATAATATAAATTATACAATTAAATTTATATCTATATATTACTAAAAGCTGAAGCGTGGCATTTATTGCTGCTAAGCTCTTATTGCGCGATCTCATCACCACATCATTCGCCACATAATTATTATTTATTCCTATTTTTTTTACAAAAAAATATATAAATAGATTATTGACTTTACATATTCATTTTTGTCGGTTTTAACATCTATATATATTTCTTTTTTATTTCCAATTTTCCTATAATTTTNAGTACAGTAGAACGACCCATATATTTATATATAGCTTGAGTCAAATTAGATTATCTGTATTATTGTTTCTCAATTATGTCTACTAGTGCAATTAATAAACAATAATTTAATTAATTAATATTTAATTTAGAGAATCAACTAATAAATAATAATTAATAATTTAATTAACCAATATATTATAAAAAACAAACAAATTAAATTATTTAAGTTTAACAACAATTAATAATTTTATAATTAATAAAACAACAATATAACAAATTATAGTTTATAGAAGACAAACAAATTAATGAAACAACTAAACAACAATAATTAATAATTTTATTATGGACAAATATTTGATAAGAAAACTACGTAGAAGGCAATTATAAACTTTATGTATTTGCGTGTTTTTTTATTATTATTGTTGTCAATATACAAAATTTTCTTTTATTAAATTGTATAGTTTATGTTTGTTGAAGAATACCTGAAAATTATTTCTGGAGCCACCACTGGTACCATAGCCACAGACATAGTTCAGCAACCTCCAACAATTCTTTGATTTCTTTTAGAGCACGAAATCTAACACAACTTCAAAATTTATTCTTTGTGCTTATAAAAAGAAGAAATCAAACTGGATGCCAAGATTTCCTCAGCATTTTCTGACACACTCCTGCGATTTGAATTCTTGAGGAGGGGAGATGCATTGTACAAACTTGCAGCAATCTTCTCTCCATAAACAAGTGGCTGGTTGCATTTGTGAAGAATCTGCACAACCTCTTTCATGGAAGGCCGCTTAGAAGGTTCTGTATTCGTACAAATGATTCCAAGAATGAAAACAGAGCTCATTTCTTCCAAATAACTGGGTTCCTTGATCTCCTCATCCAATGCATCAACTATAGGGATGTCATCTTTAATCAAACGCAATGCCCATTCGGCAAGGGATGTGTGTTCATCACCATAACTAGCTTCCCTTCCAGTACTTAGTTCCAGAAGGATAACCCCAAGCTATAAACATCAATCTTCTCATTAACTCGTGTTGTGTGGGCATACTCTGCAGTTCAAATTTACAACAAAAACAAAAATAGAATTCCGGCTGATGGAGGAGGAAATGAACATCGCTATTAGAATGAAGCTTATAAATTTGTATATCACATACCTGGAGCTATGTAGCCAACAGAACCAGCTACAATTGACATTGTAGCAAGTTCTCCCTGTTTGAACATCTTGGCTAGACCAAAATCAGCTATCTTTGCGTTGAACTCAGAGTCTAAAAGGATGTTACTTGATTTCACATCTCGATGAACAATTGGTGGGGAGCAGTTCTGGTGCATGTAATAGAGCCCCTGGGCAGCCCCAACTGCTATCTGCAATCTCTTAGGCCAATCCAGGACAACATGCTGGACTGAACTTGAGGTGGATGATGCTCTACTCTTCCTATGCAGCCATTGATCCAGGCTATGGTTTTCTAAATACTCATAGACTAGAAGTTTTGAATTTTCATTGGACATACAACCAAGCAGCTTCACTATGTTGGAATGTCGAATCGAACCCAATATTTTAACTTCTGCATGAAATTCTTTCTCAAGCATCTGCTCTAGCTTTCGGTTATTCCCAATTCTCTTCACAGCAACAAAATTGTTTGAATCATTGACAACAACACGGTATACCTTCCCTGATCCACCGCTACCAATCACATTATTTTCTGTCAATCCTGACAAAATGTCTGATTCCCTGAAATTCACCCTCTGGAATGTGGTGAACTTCCATGTGGAATCAAATCCATGCTTTCCCTTCCTATAAATACTGATCATTGCAAGTACTAAACTCAGTAGAGCTGCTGCCACAAAACTTATAATTAAAGGAAGATATTTGGAGGGAACTTTACTCGATTTATGATGGTCAGAATTGTTGCAGCTGTTAATGTTTAGTGATGGCTTATTAGCACAGAGAGCAAGATTGTCCAAGAAGCTGCTGGCATATGCATCATTTTCAAATTGTGTTGGGATCCTCCCAGTCAAATGATTGGAAGAGAGGTTGAGTAAAGTGAGCTTCAAGGGGCCAAGTTGGAGAGGTATTTGGCCAGAAAGTTGGTTTTCTGACAAGTCCAACTCTGTAAGACCTGCCAAATTACCTAATTTCTCCGGAATAGGTCCAGAGATTTTATTTCGGCGAAGGTTTAGAGTATTCAACGATTTCCATGATATAATATCTGCTGGAAGGGAGCCCGAGAGTTGATTTTGATCAAGAAAAAGAGTTGTTAAATTAGGAAGAGATGTTAATTCTCGAGGAATTGTGCCAGTAAAGAGGTTATTACTAGCCTCAAATACCACCAAATTCCTCCAGGAAGACACTCCAGCTGGAATCGTACCAGAAAAGTTGTTGTTATTTATTTCCAATCTTGAGAGATTCCTTGCCACCCTTTGAGGAAGCTCGCCTGTAAATGAATTGTTGCTTAAAATCAAGACGCTCAAATTCAACAATGTCCATAGGCCACTAGGAATATCCCCAGAAAGCCTATTATTGTAAACAGTCACAATTTTCAAACCATTGCAATTGCCAAGCGACTTAGGCAATTCTCCAGTGAGGTTGTTGTTAAAAGCTACCACTCCCACCAACCTTCCGTTATCACACAAGTGTTCTGGTAACTCGCCTTCAAGCTTATTGTCTGCAATCTGGAACTCTACAAGCATAGAATACCGCCCAAAGTCCGGAGGCAGAGTCCCTGATAAATTGTTGCTAAACACTTTAAGGACCCTCAGACTTGGAAGACGTCCAATACTGTCCGGGATATTTCCAGATAACTGATTGAAAAACAAACTTAGACCTGTCATGTTTCTGAGTCTGCCAAAATCATCAGGTATGCTTCCGGTCAATTTATTATCGAGAGGTCAATAACATCAATGTTTAATGCTTCAACCACCCGAGGAATCTCCCCAGACAATTGGTTTCTGTAAAGATACACAATACTTAAATTCTTTAGCATAAACAAACTGCTCAGAATTTTTCCAGTCAGATTGTTTACTGACAAATCCAAATGCACCAAAGCCTCCATTTCTCCAATCGTGTCTGGGATTTCCCATTCAAATTAGACGCAGTAATCCACAAAAACTTAAGCTTCTTCAACTTCGTGAAACTCGAAGGCACCTCTGCTGCTGTCATGTTGACATTATAGGCCAACCACAGTGACTCAAGTTCGAACAAGTTGCCAATTTCTCGCGGGAAAGAACCGTTGAATGCACATTGGAAAAGCTGAAGCGTCCTTAGCTCTGTTAATTGTCCAATAGATGATGGAATGTTACCATAGAAGCTGTTGGCTCCTAGGTTGAGGTGGCGCAGGTGAGACAAGCGGTTAATGTCAACGGGGATTGTGCCGTTGAAGTAATCTGCGAGAGGTCGAGCTCTTCAAGCTTGGAACAGTTGTAGAGAGCTTTAGGAAACTCTTGAGAAATGAAGTTGTATGAAAGGTCAATGACTGTGAGGTTCTTGAGGTCACAGATGAAGGGTGGGACTGTCTGGGTGATGTTCTTGTTTTGAAGTAGTAGTTGGGTGACTAAGCCGTTGGTGCAGGTGATCTCTGGCCAGTTACAATGGTGAGAGGAGTTGAAGGAGTTCAAGTGGCTTAGAGATAGTGGATTTTGCCAGTGGCTTAGAGATGGGGGGTTTTGCCAATGTTGCTTTAGTTTCAGGAGGACTGTTTGTTCTTTGTCGCTTAGCTGAGATTCAGTGTTCGCATGTCCGAAAAGGAGGAGAAGGAAGAGAGGAAGATAGTTGTTTTGGTCATTTGGAATTTCGGACGTTGAGTTCGTTATTCCGGTTTCTCAACTCAAGATAAGCAATTGGCGAGCAATCACAAAGAATTTGCTCACTTTAAATCAGGAAATTTACGGTGGGGTCAAGGATGAGAAAACTTTGCACCATTTTGTAAACTAATCATTACCCGTTCTAAAATAATTGGTGATTAATTCTAAACTAAATTTGTAATATTTCATTTTGATATAAAAAAAAAAAAAATCAAAGAATTAGTTATGATGTCATCTTATATTTTGTTGTGAAACCTTGTTTTAATAATATTCATGATTAAACATTCTCCTGTCATTGTTGCAATAGAAATTATTAGAATAAGTACAACCACTATAACCACTTTATAAACAAATCAATTGATTTTCTAGTTCTCATTGGCACAATTCAAAAATATTTAATATTCTATTAAAAAAATTGAGATATCAAAACCATATTACGCTAATAATAGTAAAATTTGTCGCATGTCTTGTATCTAGTTGACACATTATTGTACTCTTAGGGTTCAAATCCTCGCTTCCTTCACTATTGTAAGTGTGTAACTATCAAATAATAATAATATTGAAATTTCATTTTCAGTAGTTTTTTTTTTTTGTAATTTTAATTTTAATTTTTATAATTTGTAAATTCTTTAGAATAAAACTTAACTTACTTACTAATAAACAAATATCTTCTACTCTAAAAAGGTTTAGGCGAAAAGTCATTTTTTGTCCTTACGTTTTCAGGCGATTCTTATTTTAGTTCTTACATTTTATTTTTACCGTTTTTAGTCCCTATCCTAAAAAACGCTTCTCGTTTTGGTCCCTACTATTAATTAGAGACGAAAAATCACACATAACAAACGATAAAATTAAAAATATTTTATTTTATTTCAATAATTTTAAAATTAAAAATTAAAAATTTTAGTTAAAAATAAGTTCTCTTGTTCTTCCCCCAATAACATAATTGCCCAGAAAAAAAAAAAAAAAAAAAAAAAAAAAAAAAAAATTCAAATTTTAACAATCGTTTCTGGTGTTCTCTCTTCAGTCAGGTTATAAAAATAACAAAAGATTAAACACGATAGAACACAGTACATTTCCATATCAGATTTGATGCAAAACCCAAAAGATAAACTAGATCCAGAACTTAAATCAAATCAAAATCTAATCTAAACAATTAATTAATTAATAACAAAAAGGCCCCCAGATCCGAATCTCAAATAATAATAAAAAGACAAATCTAAACGAAAATGTCAAAGGACAATGTTTTTAGTTATTACCTTGCTCTTGGTGACGGAGTCATTAACGTTAATAGCAGGGAACAAGAGGGTATCATTGGCCTGCATCTGGTAAAGCCTCTTAACTCTAGTGGTTGTCTCTTCGGACACACCAACCAATCTTTGCTTCATCTTGTGGTACCTCTTGGGATCTGTCTTCAACCCATCTCTGGTAATGGTCAGCACAATCTGGGACTCGGCGTCGATTCAGTGATTTTAGGTTTGAATCAGTGGTGGTCTAGCTTGATTTCGGTGGTGCTGAGTTGGTTTCGGTGGCTGCGACTTGCTGGAATCGGTGGTGCGTTGGTTTGAATCGGTGCGGTTTAGCTTGATTTCGGTGGTGCTGGGTTAGTTTCGGTGGTTGGGGCTTGTTCGACTTTGAATCGGTGTGGGTTTTCAGTGGTGCTATGTTGTTTTAGTGGCTGGAGCTTCTTTGAATCGGTGTGGGTTGGTTGTTTCAGCGGTGCTGGGATGTGTACGGTGGCTGGGGCTTCTTTGAATCGGCGTGGGACATGGTTTAGATTAGATTTTGATTTGATTTAAGTTCTAAATCTAGTTCATCTTTTGGTTTTTGCATCAGATCTGATATGGAAATGCACTGTGTTTCATTCGTGTTTACTTTTTTGCTATCTTGCTAACCTGACTGAAAAGAGAACACCAGAAATGATTGTTAAAATTTAAATCTTTGCTCTATTTTTTTTTTCTGGGCAATCACGTTCATGGAGAAGGACATGGAGAACTTATTTTTAATTAAAATTTTTAATATTTTTATTTTAAAATTATTGATAACTAAAATTTTATTTTATTTTAAAATAAAATAAAATATTTTAATATTTTTTTAATTTTGCCGTTTGTCATGTGTGTATTTTTCGTCTCTGATGTAATGATAAAGACTTGAAAATGTAAGGACTAAATGGGAATCGCTTGAAATATAAAGACTAAAAGTGACTTTTTGTCAAAAATTTATATCTATCAATCAAACCTGGAGCATTTTTTTTTTTTGCAGTTTTTTTTTTTTTGAGAAGAAATCAAACCTTGAATAAGTAGCAATGATTTATTGTAATTGACATTTATAGCAACATAAAAAAATCTAATCAATAATGATTCTAAATTATAAAGTCATCTTGTTAATGACTAAAAATATAAAAATAAAAAATTTTAAAAATAACTTTGTTGTAGAGTTGAACAATATGATAGCACTGAAATATTAAATTTTTATTTTGAATAATCCAACCGACAAAATGTCTAAAAAAAAAAAAACATATAGTCATAATATATAATTCATTTAGAACAAAATTCTAGGCTGAGTGTTTTTTTTTTTTTTTTTTGGTTTTGTTTTTTAGTCTAATATGATTTCTATTTTTGATTTAGGGTTTTTAAGGGGGCTTATCCGAAATTTCCAAAATTTTCAAAATGCCAGTGTGAACGGAATATGGTTGCTAGAAATCAGGGTCAACTTTCTAAGTCTTTGGCAGGAAAATTCTAAGAGGTTGGTTTGACAGTGCCACTGCATTTCAAGCACGGGAGCGCTTGACCTTTTCGAGTCAATCGTCGGGGCCTATACATGGCAAGTTGGTAACATAGTAGAAAAGATTTGAAACTTACAAATTTAAAAGAAAAATGGTAAAAGTACTCTTAAGTTTTATAGATTAATGTAATAATGAATGTAATGGGTGAATTTTAACTAAGGTTTTGTGTGATGCCCCAATTTGATTGATTGTGCGAGTGTGTAATGAGTCTCATATCGGTATTTAGTAGGTAGATCTAGATTTTATTAATAATTACAAAAACCCTCAATTATTACTAGTCTTTTTAAGGTATAGCGCAAATGTAATTATCTCATTGCCAGTTAAAGCAAAACACCTAACATAGAAACAAATAAGAATAGAAAAAACTTATTAAATTTATAAAAACCAACTTGAGACCTCCCCCGCGGCTAAAAAGAAGGAAAGGGGTTTCCTTATGAAGCAAACAAGCTCTTTTTTAGCTAGATAATCTTATTCCTGTCACACGTTTTTTACACTATTCAATGCACTTTTTTCCCCTTATCCTTTTTTCTTCTTCTTCTTCTTCCTTTTTTTTTTTTTTTTACACAATGCTAAAACTCTAAATTCTCTAATATCTTTTTTTTCTTCTCCATCTCTCGATTTTTTTCACTGTTTCAAACTTTACAGGTATATTGTTATATTCTTAACGTTTTTAGATTGGTTTATTTTCTCAATTTATTTAAAGAATCAAATTAGATATCTAAACTTTACATATTATATTAATCACTTACTTTGGTTGTTAGTAACTATGAATTGATTATTTTTGTTTCTTTTATTATTGATATGAAATATATACTTGTAATTAATTGAGATTATGAAGAATCATAAGCAAAAATGAGTTCTAATTGAATTCTAAACAAATTTGTATCAAGGGAGATTTGCAAATCTTTTTACGAACATGCGACATAAATTTTTTTAGGTATTTCTTTCAATAATCTTGTTCCCTACACAAAAATCCTAGCTTTGCCACTAAGAGAGCCACACAGTAATAATAGTGTAAACATTGCAATGCAAATAAATTTTCATATCACAAGATAGGTTGTTTCGTTAGTGGTTTTTAACATATATGAACAAAATTTTGATTGATATGGGTTAAAAACTTTGTGTTAAAATAAATTTAATTTTAAATTAAATTTAATTTGTCACAAATTATTCTTTTAAAAAAAAAAATTGTCACAACGACACATACTTCATTTTTTTTTCGCTCCATAATTTTTTTTCCCCAAACTTCCTTGTTTTATTTATTTATTTTTCTTTTTTAATTTTAAAAAAATAATGTAGTCTTTTCTTCGCCCTTGGGGTTCACATTCGTCCTTTAGAATTTTGAGCCCCAAAAGCTAACCAAATTAAATAAAACCCTAAAAAGGATTTATTTTTCATGCAAGCCTAGCTAGTGGAGAAGCAAGGATTTAATTTAAGAGGGATGTTTAAAAGCGGCATACACATGCACACAAATGTGAGTCCTTGAGACCAATTTGAAAAAAAAAAAATAATGTTAAGATTAAGCGATATTCTAATACAAGAAAGTCTTAAAAAAATATTCATTTTATTGTGTGATGATGCCAAAAATGGTCATTGGTCGTTGACCTTGTCTAAGCTTTGGGCAAGGAGATGTTCCCCGCAAAGATGAGAGAGAAAGGCATTAGAGTGCTGCTACCAAAGGTTCTCCGATGACTGAGTCAATCCCCCCCCCCCCCCTCCAAAAAAAAAAGGGTACAACTCTTTATAACAACTTATAACAATTTACTACTTAAAATTTGAACCCTTTATTTAGTTCTATTTTAATCTTGACCGTTGATGTAATTTTAATGGTTTTGATGTAATTTTAATGGTTTTGGTTACCGGTTAAACAGGTTTTATATATATACCAAAAATTATAACATTCATCAATCTTTTCTCACTCACGTTTGCTTCTCTTACCTCTGCTTGCTCTATCTCAGTTGGCCTCTCTAAACAAAACCCTCAAATCATAGCTAAAACCATACAAGAACTAGACAGCTGCAGCCACACACCCGCAACCTCAAATCGATAGCGCTTCTTCTCATCTAATCCAACTTGTCGGCGCCGCTCTCTAGTTTCGCCTCTTCCAATCTATCCTCAAATCGGTGGCGCACTCATATCCAATCCAACTTGGCGGCGCTTCAACTCTTCCCGTACGACTCGGCTGCGGCTCTTTTCTGCCATTCTAAATCGGCGAACCACCCACAATCTTCAGGTTCTCTCTTTACATAGGATTAACGCTGATATGGGTTTATATTATTTCTCTAAACTATGTGGGTTTATGCTATTATTGTTTTGTTTGAGTTTTGGTTCTTATATATTTGACAAATTAATCTTTACACCGAAGGGCTTGACAGTCCACCATTGATTGCCTGGATCACTACTGCCATGTGAAACGAAATTGTAATAAGGTTGCCGATGCTTTGGCAAAGAAATCTCGGATTGGGCTAGAACTTCAGGTTTGGGTCGAAGACTTACCTGGGGACATTATCTCCCTTGCTCTGTTTGATGTTCATAGTTTTCTTATGTTTTAATAAGAAAACTACATAAATTATTGTAAAATTCTCAACAATATAAATTTATTATGTTCAGTTACTTAATTTTGCAAGTAACTTATTCCTCAAAAAGATGCTCAAATTATTTTGTTTCTTGCAGCTTGATCTAAAAACTTTATCCATTGCAATCCGTTTCTTACGGGCCAAATCTCCTGAGCAATGGGCAGCTGTTGACTTGGACACCCACTACACAGAGGTAAAAGATGCTCTCAGTTCTGTCTAGAGTTTTGCTATTTATGTATTTGGATGTTCAACTGGTGAAAAAAAAACTGTTTTATTTGAACATTTAGTGGAAGAAAATCTTGATATTCGTTTTACAATTTTTTTTGCACTGGTTTATTTTCACTTATTCTAAACTAGAAATACACTTCCATTCTTTTTGTGGTTAACTCGTACAATTTCGCATTATCTACAATCTGCAGGAATATCTTGAAGAATGTATTGGACCTAACACAAGAAGAGAAATCTTATATCAAGTAAGAAATGTTAAAAGCTTATCACTTCTCAATTGCGTTCCTTTAACTATTTGTTGTAATTTTTTGAAAACATCACCTAGAAGTATTGAGGTTAAACATAGAATTGGATTTTCTATTAACGGAATATCATTCTCAATTAATTGTTCATAGACTTTACATTAAGATGTCTGTAACTTGACCTACAACCTGTGTGCTGCAGGAATATGTAAAAGGTCTATCAGCATCTGGAATGCAGTCTAACTATGGTTTTGAGGGTCAGCTTAATGCTTGCTGGACCCATAAAATGACATGAACAGAAATTGAATTGATCCGTTCAGCTGGATTTCTTGTTTCAGTCATTCATGGCAGGTGTGCAGGCATATTTTCTATATTAATTAAACAGTACTTGGTCACAAAATCTTTTCTCAACTCTATTTCTTATTGCACTTGAGCATAGTTGTTATGTTTTGTGATATGTATCAAGATAATATTCTTTTGTACAATGAGTAATAAGCATATCTTGCAAACTCAATTTTTAAAGCTTCAGAAAGGGTAAATTTTAGAACATTTTACCATTTAATTTCATTGATTCAGGATTTCCACTCAAGACTTTGTTTGTGAATGCGTAGGCATGATATGCTCAAATATATTATGCAAGGAGACTTGCAGAGAAGCTGCATCCTGTTGCTAGAATGATAGAACTTCATGGAGGTCATCTAGCGAGCCATGAGAGGACCGAAGAGGTACATTTTTCATCTATAATTGATTTGATTACAATAAAGCAGCTCATTGGATTATGGCATGGTGAAAATCTATGATGAAAGGATTTAAATAATCGGTGCTTAATAATAATAATAATAATAATAATTATTATTATTATTAGTGCTTCTTGAAATCTATGATCATGACTTGATTGGACCACAGTTTACAAGGAGAACAAAACCTAAAAACTTTTCTTTTCCCTTAAATTTCAGGTCAATCAAGCAATTCTTGAATTAATCAAGGCATCAGAAGTGAGTATCAATCCTAATGAATGGACTAATTTGCCAAAGAAAAAGTCTGGTAAGTATTCCACATTGAAGACAAAAGCCTCTCTTTCTTCCTTTGATTGGATTGACGTCATGACCTTTAGCTGTAGCTCAGGAGTCATTATCCAATACTATCAGAGCACCACAATCCCCACTTACATAAAATAGGGCCTTGCATTTGAGTTCACAGATAGGAGTAGGACAGATATAGTGCTGTAGGAGTGCCCAATAATTCCTTATAGCACTTAGAAAGTTAGAAGTACATTCTAGTTTTAGCCCTACAGCCATTGCATATCAATATTGTGGATAAAGTGATCTGGAAATGTAACCTAATGTCAGGAAATTCACTGCACCGGAATTTCTTAACTATAACTATAATTCTAGATTTCAGTATGCTGTGATAAAACTAGCTCAACTGCCAACCAAGGTTATTGCTCTTATCCATCATAGCTTCAGGGTGTAACCAAGTTGAACTAAGACAAGTTATGTTTTATGATATTGAATGTTGGGCTATTAGTAAGTAACATTTTCATAAAATGAGACTTTTTGTTTTTGTATCTCATAAAATTAACCTCAATAGACAAGTTGAACAACTTTTGATGAATCTAACTACTAACCAAAACACTGCTGTTACTTAGGCTGTGTTTGTTTTGGGTGTAAATGATTTCCGAAAAATATTTTACACCCGCGTCCATGTTTGGCACCACCTGAAAATATTTTCAGTTTGACCGAAAATATTCCTTGCCAACCCGTAAAATCAATTCCGTTCCCATTTTACCTTCAAATCATTTCCGAAATTACTCACTCCTTACACACTCCTCTCACACACACACCAACCTCATTTCATCTCCACTCACGCACCAACCTCATTTCATCTCCACTCACGCACCAACCTCAACTCCACACATAGTCCGATGCCAAGCTCTGGCCGCCCAGCCAAGCCAAGCCCGCCAAGCTCCGGCGAGATTCGCACTAAGATCACACTGAGATCGCACCCCAGGATCGCACCAATCACACCAATCACACCGAGATTGCACCGATTGCACTGAGATCGCACCCTAGGATCGCATCGAGATCGCACCGATCTCTCTCTTTCTCGATCTGGTGCCACCATCCTCCGTTGATACTGATCTATCTCTCACTCTCTCTTCCTTCTTCTCTCAATTTGACCGGATTTGATGAATTTTTTTTGGTTGGGTTTTGTTTCTTTTGTGTTTATTTGTTGAGAAATGATATTATATATTTGTTTGGAAGCTGAGAAAATGTGAGGAATAAGTAGAAAATGTGTTTTCTATATTATTTTCAAAAATACAACCAAACACCAGAAAATATTTTTCAAAGCATTTTTTGAAATGTAACCAAACACTTGAAAATATTTTCATTTCTCGAAAATATTTTCACCAGAAAATATTTTACACCAAAATAAACGCAGCCTTAAATCATAAGTAACAAACTAACAATAACCAAATCACATATGCAGTATAAAATTCTACATTCTATTTTGAAATCATGTGTTGATACATGTTGCTTTTTTTTTCCCTGCAGGGTGGATAGGGCCAAGGGTGACATTAATCAGAATAAACACAGAGGAGGGAAGCAATATCTCTATCATGCTTTACGTTCTATCAAGACTGAATATTTTCCTGTTATAATTTTTTGGTCTCATTGTTTTGGCATTTGAGTATGGACGACGGGTTCTAAAAAGTTTAAAACCAGTTAAAGTTGGACCTTCCCTTGCATTAGATGATAGTCAATGAACCCATGGTTTTACTGGTAATCCTCCACTCCAAGATTTCTTTTGTTTTTTTGGTCATTCTCTCTTTTCTTGATTAAGAGCATAAATAAGAGAAGCTAAACATTTCTTTTCCTTTTTTGCAGGGGCTTATTGATATGTCACCCTTCCATTACCTCATATACCATAGCAAGTGATGAATACTGAATACATAGGATTCATAAAATGATTTTTTTAACAAAAGATGAGAGGCTGACAATCCAGCCATTCAGATTTTCAAAGCGATCAGAGGCAAAAAAGGTGGGAGATTGGGGCAGCCAATATTTAGGCAGATACCTCTCCCCTTGCTATCGGTTCATGTATAATTTTTTATACTTGCAAAAGATGATGTAACAAATCCCCTTGTGCCTAATCTTCAACGAACTCAATACCCTTTGAGTGGCAATTTATAAGGGAAAAAAAGGCTTCTTGGCTCCTTTGTTTAAAATTCCCTCTGCTTCTTGACTCTTGAGATACAGAATAATCATGGTTTTGGAATCTCAAAGGCATAGGTGCAACTATAACTTAATTACAAAGAAAGCCTCACAAGGTTGCTGGAACATTTTTTATTTTTATAATTCAATAATCGTGGGAAAAGGGAATTAAACCATGTATGTTTCTAGTGGAAATGCTACCACTTTGAAATGGACGAGTACCAAAGCTACATATTGAAATGCAGCTGTCACTTGTCACAGAAAATAATGAAATTTCAAACAGCTCTAAAGTGCCCAGCGGGGTCTGTACTAGATGGAACCCAAACATAAAAAGAAAGATCTTCTAATCAAAATTTAATAACATTTTGGGATTTGACCCCAAAGATTATAAGCTTCCCTTAAAAAAAAAAAAAAAAAAAACTTGGGGGCCCTAATGAAAATGCTGCGCACGTGGATCTAATGAAAATGCCTAAAAAATATAAAACTTGGTGTAGTGGCCTTAATTGATGACTATTTCATACTGGATCTATAATTTCAATTCAGGTGTTTATTGAAAATTTTAAAATTGCCAACAATCTTTGTATTGGATTTTTTTGCATAACTTGCTAATTGTATAGTCACCCTATTTCCAACCTTAGACACCACAATAAACACACAATTGTGATTAAGTTGCAGATGTTGCATAAGAACAATTAGAGAGCACATAAGGTTATACATCTTTGGTTTTATAGTATATATTGATGATGCACAGAAAATTAGTACGCTGAATGCTCTGGGCTTCAATAGGCTTGAGATTGCTTGGAAGGCCTGAAAAGAAAGAAGCACAAGATCAAAATGACCAAGGTAAACTGGCTAAGAACCCTCCGATGCTTAAGTTAGTTTTCTCTCTTGAACTCAGGAATTCCAACTCTATAAGTGGTGAAAAACTTACTTTGATTTCATATGGCTAAATCCTTTTATAGTGAGCTTTGGAGTGGTTATTTGCTTAGTAACTTCATCAACATGGATGGAAGTTAGAACGTTCAGACTTTACTTCTATAACTGCCATCAAAAGTTAAGAACTTAGTGGGAAGTTAGAGCGATGAATAAGAATTTTGCTCCTACTTCAAAATAGTAGAACGTAGTTCGAATCATAAGCTTTTGTATATAGATTTACTTTGAAAATTTTTAAGTGTTTGGCGGTTGTCTAGGTGACTCCATACTAAACGACCTTCTTGCACTTGGATGACCCTTCTGGTCTTGGACGACACTTTGGACGAATTGGAGATAGTCTAATTTTTGGTTCACCATCATATATAATAAAAATATAGGCAAAAAGCACATTTTAGTCCTTACATTTTTACGCGATTCTCACTTTGGTCCTTAACCTTTTTTTTTTCACCAATTTTAGTCCCTATCCTGGAAAACGCATCTCGTTTTAGTCCCTGACGTTACATCAGAGATGGAAATTGCATAGCTGGCAAACGGAAAAATTTTAAAAATATTAAAATAATACCCAATGTGTCTACATGGCTTTCCACGTCAGCCTCTAAATTAAAAAAAATTTAACTAAATAAAAAAATTAAAAACAGAAATAAAAATCAAACCCAGCAAGAACATGATGAACAAAACACAAACCCAGCAACTTTAAAACCCAACAAATTAAATTCAAACCCATACACCACTGCCACACCCAACCTGACTCATAAAAAAAAAAACTCATCGCCAAACACAAAACATTGCCCACCATTCATCGAATCTGAGCGGAGACGAAGAAGACGACGTCGGGTTCTTCAAGCTTAATGATGGGGGCCCATTGCCTTTTCCGGTTGGGAACCTCCTCCAAACGGCGTCGTGTGGGTTCATTGTCACCAACGCTCTCAAGCCCGACCACCCTATCATCTATGTCAACACTGTCTTCGAATTGGTCACCAGCTATCGTGCAGAGGAGGTCCTTGGCCGCAATTGGTTAGTCAATTTTTTCTTCAATTTCGATTGTAATTAGGGCGAAATGTGAGATTGCTTTAGATATTTGAGCTGAGTTGATTTTGGTAATTGTTATGGTTTGGAATGTCAATTTTGGTAATTGCTTTTGCTTTTGGAAAGTAGCATCAACTAAGAGAGGAGATGGTTTTGTTGTCAGGTGAGGTTGATTTCGTTTGGGTTTGATAGTTTTGAATCTGAGGTTGGAGGTGGTTTGGTTTCAACTCTACGGTTTGGATCTGAGGTTTGTGTTTGGTTTCTTAGAAAGTATAAGATAATTTGGGTTTTGAGTTTTGAGTTTGGGGCCGAAACTCTAGATTTGATTTTTGTGTTTGACGTTTTGGTGGTGTGGGGGTTTGAAATATGGGTTTGAATTTAATTTTTTGAGTTTTAAAGTTGCTGGGTTTGTGTTTTGTTGATCTTGTTCTTGCTGGGTTTGTGTTTTGTTCATCATGTTCTTGCTGGGTTTGATTTTTATTTCTGTTTTTAATTTTTTTATTTAGTTAATTTTTTTTTTTTAATTTAGAGGCTGATGTGGAAAGCCACGTGGACACAATGGGTATTATTTTAATATTTTAAAATTTTTCCATTTGCCAGCTGTGCACTTTCCGTCTCTGATGTAACGTTAGGGACTAAAACGAGACGCGTTTTCCAGGATAGGGACTAAAATCGGTGAAAAAAAAAGTTAGGGACCAAAGTGAGAATTGAGCGAAAATGTAGGGACTAAAATGTGCTTTTCGCCAAAAATATAAACACCAAGAAAATGACCTCAACTATGTTATTTTATAGGGAGGTATGCCCCTGAATGTGATGGAAGCTACCAAGGGAGATACGTAGGAAGTTAATTGGTATATTCAAATATTTATGGAAGAAACCAAGATAAAAATAGAGTCAGATTCGATGTTGGTACTGCTTAATGTGACAATAGAACCACCAAATGTGAGAAAAAAGTAAGGGAACCACCAAATGTGAGAAAAGAACAGTCACATGTGATGTTGGAATTGCACAATGTGAGGATGGAACCGTCAAATGTGAGAAAAAAGTAAGGGAACCACCAAATGTGAGAAAAGAACTGTCACATGTGATGTTGGAACTGTACAATGTGAGGATGAAACCGTCAAGTGTGGAAAAAAAGTAAGGGAACTACCCAATGTGAGAAAAAGTTGTCACATGTGATGTTGGAACTGCACAATGTGAGGATGGAACCATCAAATGTGAGAAAAGAAATGTCACATGTGACGTTGAAACTGCACATTGTGAGGATGGAACCGTCAAGTGTGAGAAAAAGTAAGGGAACCATCCAATGTGACAAAAGAATTGTCATATGTGATATTGGAACCGCACATTGTGAGGATGAAACCATTAAATGTGAGGAAAAAAAAAAGTAAAAGAGCCACCAAATGTGAGAAAAAAAACTGTCACATGTGACGTTGGAATTGCACAATGTGAGGATGAAACCATCAAATGTGAGAAAAAAGTAAAGAAACCATCAAATGTGAGAAAAGAACTGTCACATGTGATGTTGGAACTGCACAATGTGAGGATGGAACTATCAAATGTGAGAAAAAAGCAAGTGAACCACCAAATATGACAAAAGAACTGTCATATGTGATGTTAGAACTGCACAATGTAAGGATGAAACCGTCAAATGTGAGAAAAAACTATCACATATGATGTTGGAACTGTACAATGTGAGGATGGAATCATCAAATGTGAGAAAAAAAAAAGTAAGGGAACCACCAAATGTGAGAAAAAAACTGTCACATGTGATGTTGGAACTATACAATATGAGGATGGAACCGTCAAATATGAGAAAAAAGTAACCTGATGGAGCAGGTTACCTAGTGGGTACCGTACCCCCCCTTTTTTTTGGGGTACTGTAGAATTACTCATAAATATATATATCAATCAATTAGTACTAGAAGAGAAAGTGACATGATGGGAAATTACTTGATAAAAGGAAATTATAATTGCCTAAGCCCAATCCGGTTTTTCCTTGATTTTTTTTTCCTTTCCACCATTTTTTAATGAGAAAACATTCTAGCAGGCTATGGCATAAAACCAGTGCTCATGCCATTCACCTCAGACAAAAGCTCACGCCATTCACCTCTGCTTCCTTTACGTCGAACCTCCACCGCCGCCACACAGATCGCCGGAGTAGAAAGAGTTCTTGTGCCTAGTGGGGACTGTTGTGTCATCCAGTTCACATTTTGCATAAGTGAGATTTGACTTGATATTCTAGCCACACACTGCACATTGACTAGAAATGCGTTAAACAATACAACGTACCAACCATTTCTAGTGCCTCAATGTGTTCCACTAATTCATTCCGTGTTGGGAGGGCCATTTTGTTGTCTTTCGTTGGTAGTGGTAGTAGAGGAAGAAAAAGTGGGAGATAGACATATAGAAGAATAGAAATATGAAGATTCATTGATAGGGATTAGGGAACATTGGAAAAAAAAAATAGTAAGAATAGAAAAGTGAGCCAAAAGAAGATATGCTTTTAGTTTTTTTTAATTGTAGGCATTCGGTAGAAATTCTAGAGAATATGAAAGTGGGAAAATACTAAACAAAAATAGGGTTAATTACAAAACAAAAAAAAAAAAAAGAAGAAAAAAACTCAACTATGAGAAACTTCTGCTTTGCACCTCAAAGTTCAAACTATGAAACTCGCAATCACCACCTCGGTTGTAACAAGCTTTGCAAATTTCACTTCAATGCCGGATTGACTGTTAAAATTAACTGTCACATGACCATAAAGATTTGAATTCTTCGTTTGGCCTTTACTTTTAGTTATTTTACTAAAATTTTATATAATGTGACAAGTACATGCTTGTTAATATTGCCCATCAATTAGGCTATATGGGGTGAAATTTGTAAAGTTTGCTACAATTAGGATGATGAATGTAAGACTTATTGTTTTGGATGCAAAGTGCAAGTACCCTTATACTTTAGGATGATTTTCTACATTTAAATCATGAAAATATCTTTCTCAAAAAAAAAAAAAAAAATCATAAAAAAATCTATTTTCAAATTTTTTTTTTCCTGAGAGTTTGTTTTCATTTTTGGTAAAGAAGAAGGATGGAGGAGAAAGTCATTTAATAGAATATATATATTTTTTACCATCCACTTTTTAAATGCTTCAAGATACCCTCCCTCATTACTCACAATATATTAAAAAATTTTAAATAATATGATCAAATAAGGAAATAATATATTTTAATCAGCTAAATTTTAGGTCACATTTATACTCAAGTAAAATACAATTCAAACTAAACTATCATTAGAATAAGTATTTATAACAGTAATTTCAAAAATCTCATATTCCTCCCACTTTTTGCTTTCAGCTTTTGCACTAGAAAAGTATAAATACTTATAATTTTTTGATTTTTTTTTTTTAAGATTACTTTTATTTTGAAAGATTTCAATGGATGATAACTGTGGCAAACATTGTCATGGTGAAGACATCAAATGGAAAGTGGATGATGTGTGTTGACTTCACTGACCTCAACCATGCATGCCCAAAAGATAGCTTCCCCTTGCCGAAGATTGACCAATTAGTTGGTTTAACAACAGGAAACAAACTACTAACATTTATGGAAGCTTTTTGAGGGTATAACCAGATTCGCATGAGCGAAGAAAACCAGGAGAAAACAGCATTCGTCACAAGCTAAGGGCTCTACAACTACAAGGTAATGCCGTTCGGACTAAAGAATGCTGGGGCCACATATTAGAAATTGGTGAACCAGATGTTCAACAAACAAATCAAGCGGAACGTAGAAGTATATGTTGATGACATGTTTGTCAAGAGCAAGATGACTAAGGAACATCTGGAAGATCTAAACGAAACCTTTGACACACTTTGAAAGTACAAGATGAAGCTCAATCTAGCAAAGTACGCATTTGGGGTATCATCAGGAAAGTTCCTCGGTTTCATGGTATCCCAACAAGGATTTGAGGCCTTGAGAAATTGAAGGCTATCTTGGAAATGACGTTGCCCAAAACTATGAAGGAAGTTCAGAGATTGACAGGATGGATCTCGGCTTTGTACATGTTTGTGTCGAACGTTACAAACAAGTGCTTACCATTCTTCAAAACACTCAAACAAGCATCTGAGTGGACTAAGGAATGCCCAAATCGCTTTCAAGAATCTAAAGGAGTACTTGTCAAAGCCACAATTCCTAATCTTGTCTGTAAAAGGAGAGGACCTTTATCTGTATCTAGCAGTTTACCAGACAGCAGTAAGTTTGGCCTTAATCAGAGAAGAAAACAGGCTACAAAGACTAGTATACTACACAAGCCAAGCCTTCCAGGATACAGAAGCAAAGTATCCTTGTCTAGTAAAAGTCTCATTTGCATTGATTATGGCTTCAAGAAAGCTTCGTTCTTATTTCCAGGCACAACCGATCATTGTAATGACAGATCAACCCATCAAGAAGGCCATAAGTAAACCTGACGCAACTAGGTGATTGGTACAGTGGGCCTTCGAGCTCAATCAGTTCAACGTCAAATGCAGACCTCGATCAACAATCAAAGCCTAGGTATTATCAGACTTGATTGCTAAATTCACTTTCTTGGGTGATGATCAAACACAGTTTTGGACGATTCATGCTGATGGGTCATACATCAAAGAACTGGGAGGCATGGGAGTTGTCATGATATCTCCTAATAATGACGTCTTCAAATACGGAGTATAGCTTTAGTTCCCAACAACAAATAATGAAGCGGAGTATGGAGCAATACTCACTAGCTTAAGACTAGCTAAAGCCCTAGGCGTAAAAAACTTAGTGATAAAAAGCGATTCCAAGCTAATCGTTGGACAAGTGAACCATGAGTGTGAAGCAAAAAAGGAAGCAGAAGTCAAAGACTAGCCATCCAGATGGCCAATCATTTTGATGAGGTCAAGTTCGTTCAAGTGCCCAAGGGAAGAGAATTCAGAAGCAGACGAGGTTGTACGGATAGCTTCGTCCAAACAAATAACACAGGACGAAGGCCTGATGATGGAGATACAGACAAAGCCTAACATTGAAGATATTCAAATTCTACCAATTGAGTTCGAAAGAACTTGGATGTCTCCAATTCCCTCATGCATTTAGGAAGGGAAGTTGCCAGAGAAAATAGACAAAGCTAGAAGAACCAGAGTTTGATAAGCAAGATTCACCATTCTTAACAACCATTTGTACAAACAAGGATATGCATTACCATGCCTCAAGTGTTGGAACCCACAAGAAATAGACTATGCACTCAAGGAAGTACATTAAGGGATCTGTGGAAACCACTTAGGTCCAAGGTCGTTAGTAAAAAAGGTTGTGAAGGCTGGGTATTTCTGGCCAACAGTGTAGAAAGATGCACACTCCTTAGTCCAGAAATGTGACAAGTGCCAGTGCTTTGGAAATGTTTAGAGAGTTTCAGCAGAGAACATGATGAGTGTTTCCTCATCTTGGCCATTTGCAACATAGGGAATTGACATCGTCAGACCACTTATACAAGGTAAAAAAGCAAACTTGATTTTTACTTGTTACAATTGATTATTTTACTAAGTGGGTCGAGGTGGAACCCCTTGTAAGAATCACAGAGGCAAAAATCTAGAGTTTCATCTAGAGAAACATCATTTGTAGGTTCAACATTCCAAGGATTGTCATCTCGGATAATGGACAACAATTTGATAATTCCAAATTCAAAGATTTTTTTCGCGAGTTAGGAATCAAGAATCATTTCTCCTCCCAAATAACCACATGCCAACAGACAGACGGAGGTAACAAATCGGACATTACTGAAGATCATCAAGGTTCAACTTAAGGGTGAAAAGAGGGCATGGCTAGAAGAACTACCTGGTGTGTTCGGGCATACCGAACAATAGCAAGAACTCACATAGGCGAAACTCCCTTCAAACTAGCTTTTGGTTCAGAAGTAGCTATCCTAATGGAAGTTAGCCTATCTAGCCTCAAAAGAGAACCCTACGACGAGGAGGCTAACGAAGAAAGCCACAGATTAGACCTCGATCTTCTAGAGGAGGTTAGAGAAGACGCTGCAGATAACGACGAAGTACAAGTAGAAGTTGACAAAGTATCATGACCAGAGGGTCAAGCTCAGAATGTTCAATCCTGGGGACATAGTACTGCACAAAGTTATAGAAGTCACGAAAGATCTAGCACAAGGAAAATTGAACCCAACCTGGGAAGGCCCGTACAAGATCATCAAGTATTCCAGAAGATGAACTTATTATCTCGAGTCACTCGACGACAAACAGTTACCTCGTCCATGGAATGTAGACACCTCAAGAGGTACTATTATTAGTTAAGCAATGTTTTTAGTTTTCTTTTACAAAACTGTTTTGTAAGCAGGAACGAATAAGGGGACAAGTTTCCTTGCATGAATAAATGTCTTTATCTTGGAAGATCTAAAAGTCTTGTATCAAGTTCATTTACTATACAAAAGGCAAGTTTCCAAGCAAAAGGTTCATCACCAAAATCTAATGGGTAAAGCCATGTTAACAGTAAGGTTAAATTTGCATGAGTAAAATCACATTAACGATTAAATTCTCAAAACGAGAGTAGTCATGTGATTAAATTTATAAGGTTAAAATCAACGAGTAAAATTAGACCGACTATTATATTTTCAAAATGAGAATAAAAGTCTTATAATTTAATTTACGAGGTTAAAACTAACGAGTAAAATCATATTGACGACCAAATTCTCAAAGTGAGAGTAAGTCATATGATAAAATTCACAAGGTTAAAACCAACAAGTAAAATCATATTGACTAATGAATTCTCAAAGCGCGAATAATTTATGATTAAATTCACAATTTTTAAAAAATTATTATGTGGTTAAATTCATGAAGTACAACCATTTTAACAAAGTACTATGGTTAAATTCATGAAGTATAAAATCAACGAGGGCAACCACATTGACGAAGCAAAATTCTTATAAAGTAGCGAAATATTCTAGGTATCAAAGAAGCACCAAGATTAGCAAGAAGCATATAAAGGTTTTTAAATACTTCATTTGTTCACAAAATAAAGAACACAAATATTGTCTTCTTGAAATATACTCGTCAAAACATGGATGAGAACTAGCCCAAAAACTAGGACAAACCAAAACAAAAATAAAAAGGAAGTTTAAATAGGGGGATTAACTGGCTCATCTTCAAGGCCTTATTCTTCATCTCCTCCTTCCACTCCAGCTTGCTCATTGGCTCGGGCATGTTCAATAGCTTCATCAGTCATTATCTCCTTATTAATGGCCACAAATTCAATATTAGAGTAGTTGAACTCAGTGTGATGCTTCATTGTCCGCTGTCGGAGAAGCTCAAAGCCTTTAAAGTATTCATCAAAAGTGGCAATTGAGTAAGTCTTTGACGACAAAAATTCAGCCACAGCCTTCTCACGTTCAAAGTTAAGCTTTAACATGGCAAATTGAATCTCTTCGTCCTTCTAAATGATGAGCATCTTTTCTGTCCTTAGCTCGTCAGAGACTTCCTTCAACTTGGTCTTAGCATCATTAGCCTCTCCCATCACTTCAATCAGGTCCTTCCTTAGCTTTGAGCTCTCAGCCTATGTAGCTTCAACCTGAGAATTGGCCATCACCAATTTCTCTTCTGTTGTGAGGTAATCAATCATCATGCATAATGATTCTCCAAGAACCTAGAGGAAATAAGTACATATGTTTAAAATAATAAAATAAAATAAAATAAAGAGAACAATGTTAAAAGAAAAGAAGACCTTAGTTGCACGAGTTTGTGAATATGACGACCAACAAGCTTATGGGAAGGCACTAAAGACAAGGCCTTGAGCTTGTCCTCAGAGATGACATTGTGCGTCCGTCTAAGGGCTGTCACAAGATCAGTCCAAATACTCTCACCTTTCTTCTCCTTCCCTTTCCAAGTTCGAGGAGGAGAAGGAAACTTTTCAATCAACACAATAAGAGAAGAGGGCAAAGGGGTATGGATAGGGCTGGAAATGACGATCCTAGAACAACCCCTAGTTTTCTGCTTTTTCAGAGGCAAAGCTATCTTTGACAAAGGCTCATTCTTTTTCCTTTTGGCTTGAACATATTTATCTCAACCAAATCGAGTAGCCATCTCTGCAAAACAAAGTAAGAAAATCACAAAGATATTGACGAAGGTAAAAAATTGACGGGGCACAAGCACAAAATCCAAACACTTACTTCTCTCTTCCCTATGAATTAACCGACTAACATAAGCCAAAGGTTCAGGCCCCAAAATGTGATTGTAAAAAGATCGCGGGTCTACAAGCTTGTTAAAATCCTCGATACTAAAAGCAAAATCCAGAGTAGCTTGGACTTGTCCCTGATATGTACTCTTCAAGCTTGGACGAGTAAAAGCTACAAGAAGAAAAGGTTAGAATAAAGAAATTATATATATGGACGATGTAAAAACCAAAAGAGGGGAAACACGCACCAAGTGTGGGAACCTCCCCCTTACGCAGCAATATGGGCACCTCCCCTGAATTTCATTAGAAGTGGTTTCTTAATCTTTTCCATAGATGAAGAAGTACCTCGACTTCCTGTCATGAAAGGAAGAAGGATAACCACGAAAGACTCTAGATTTCCTATCCCACGAATGAAGCTCAAAATACCCATAGTGGTCGAGGGTTTTAGACAATAAAGGAATAAGAACTTGTTCAATTTTATCATGCTTCCTTCATGGATAGATGTCTAAATCGACATACAACTCACAACTTTTCGCCAAGCATTTGGGACAAGCTAACCAGAGCAATTTTTAAATGACCAAACAATTCGTGAATAAAGGGATGGATGGGAAATTGAAGGCCACACAAAAAAGCGGCTTCATAGAAACACACCTGACCGTGGGTAAAAACACAGGCTTTCTGGTTTGGATGAGGGAGACGCACTTTCTTCTTGGCTAGGAATTGAAACTGTTTTCTAAATCTCCTCATATGTTTCTCTTCCAAAACACATTTTTCAGCCAAAGCATGAAAAAGTTTTTTCAAAGAAGATGAAGAGGGTTTTGACATCATTGTGTCTAACTCCATACCCACAAGGTTGTCACTAGACGACAACCCCGTATCAAGCTCACTAGACCTAACACCCACACCTATAACCGTCTCCTCAACCCTTTCACTCACCAAATGATACTGAATCAAGAAATGGTAAGGGGTGAAGCTCGAGCAACACTAGCCTAAGGGCACAATCTCGAGACACAAGTAAACCTACATGGGGACGCTAACCATCCGGGGATTCAAGGAAAACACCTAGTCTAGCAAAGAAAAAAGAAACGGAGGGGGAATCTACCATAATGGTAGTATAATCAACCATGAATTGAGAGAGAGTAGAGACAACTCACCAGAAAAATACAGGAAAAGAAACTCAGAAACTTGAAGAAGATATAAAGAAGAGGAAAACAAAAAGCTTTTAAGGAAAGACACGATTTCAGGCGCAGGAAAACCAAGATACCACCTTCGCACTTCTAGCCAAGAAAAAGCTGACACGTGTCCATGTTCTAATGCACAAGTCATGTCACATTAAATGCGAAAGAAAGAGAATCCCAAAAGTCATTAGCAAGCACAAACAGACCTTTTGTATTCCTATGATTGTAAAGAAGACTGACGAAGGAATAAGGGGTCAATTGACAAGTACTCGATTTAGAATTGTCCATAGTCTAAATGACCATACAACATTAACCACAGAGCAATAAATAACTTCATAACCGACGAGAAGCAATAGTTAGAAAGGCAATTATAAGCTAGTTAAATCTTCATTTAAGCTTAGATATATGTTACACAAGCCTGGAGGACCATTAAAGGCCACCAACGGCTATACAAGGGCAGGCTATAAAAAGGCCATCAAACCCCAGGTGAAAAGTACACACACCAAATATACAGAATTACATTCTAATTCTCTGAGAGATATTGAGAAGCTTACTTAGTCATCGGAGAACCTTTGGCTAACGCCACTTCGGTGCCTTTCTCTCTCATCTTTGTAGGGAACATCTCCTCGTCCAAAGCTTAGACGAGGTCAACGACTAACGACTATTTTTGGCATCATCACACAATATAATGAATATTTTTTTTTCTCTCTCAAATTGGTCTCAAGGACTCACATTTGTGTGCATGTGTATGTTGCTTTTAAACATCCCTTGTTGTGAAATTTTAAAATACTCGCAAGTGTACGAACCGTACCGAAGTATAGTTTGACAAGAACGAGGTCGAACCCATAGGGACTTGAATGAACGTAGGAAAATTAATTAAACCTTAATCAAATTAATCCTAATCTAGTTTAATAAAAATTGGTTGTTTTCAAATTAAATAAACCAAGCAAATAATAAAATTAAGCAAATAGTTAAACTAAGCAAAAGATATAAAGCAATAAAAAGATGAAAACAATCAAGGGAAAGGAATTAAGGTTTTGGAATCCACCTTGTAAGTCATACTAGCATATATTTATGATCATTAATTTTTCCCACCTCACTACATGATAATCTAGAAATCAATCTTGTTATCATGGAAAATATCCTCATTAAAATCCTTATTTTAAAAATCAAAGGCATGTTCTTCTTCGCTTCTTAAGTATAAAACCAAATCATCAATTGTATCCGTAGCCAAACAAATCACAAGATATATCCAATTCTAAAAATCAAATCATAACTTGTATCCATTGACAGACAAATCACAAACGATATCCAATTCTATAATCAAGAATTAATAAACCAAGCATTCAATTAATTAAGACAAATCCTAAATCATGAGAAAAACATGATTGAACTCATATCTAGAATCCCATCTTAGTCAATTGATATGAAGCAAGAACAATTTAAATCATTAAAGAACTTCTATTGTGGAAAAAATCAAATCACCTAAATATTTAATAATCCTTAACAAGGTTTCATCCTCAACCCTAATTATAAATTTAGCTACTCATGGTAATTGAAATAAAACAAAAGAATAAAATACTAAACATTAAACTAGACAAATAAAATAGAGAAAGGAATAGTCACAATGCTATCATGGAGAAAAGCTACAGAGAAGCCACATGCGGCACTGTCTCTTCTCCAATTTTCTGTTTTGCATGTCAGCCCTAGCACTAGCCTCCGTCCCTGAATTTTGCCCTAAAAAGCCTTTAAATAGGTCAAGGAATCCTATTACAAGTTGAATTCCCGTTTGGAGAAAATCCCAGACTTTTAGGCTTTATTAACCGACTATTTAGGCCCACTTAACGTCAGAATTAGGGCTTCTGGTAAACTACAAAGTTGTAGCCCTTTAAGTTAACTTTCCAGCCCAACTTGAATCATCTCAATTGGACATCTGAGCCGAAAGTTATGCTGAAAATACTAACTGATGTGCAGGCTGGAATCCTAATCCGAATTGGACTTGGATTTGGTGCAAATTTCCTTTGATTCCTTACTCCATTGGACTTAAATTTAATATTCATGCCTGGCTGGATGTAATTTGGCTTGATTCAATTGGCCTAGCCCCACTTTGCATGTAAAGCCCTTGTTACCTGCAACACAAAGATATTATATAATCAGTCACAAAATAACATAAAAGTAAGGCCAAATATGTAGATATGTGAGTACTTTATCGTATATATTTCATGTACATCATCCCTCTTAAAATTAAATCCTTGCTTCTCCACTAGCTAGGCTTGCATGAAAAAACAAACCCTTTTTAGGGTTTTTATTTAATTTGGTTAGGTTTTAGAGCTTAAAATTCTAAAGGACAAACGTGAATCGCAAAGGTCAAGAAAAGACTACATTAATTTTTAAACCTTAAAAAAGGAAAAATAAATAAATAAAACAAAGGAAGTTTGGGGAAAAAAATTATGGAGCGAAAAAAAGAAAAAAGCAGTGTATGTTGTTGTGGCAATATATTTTATTTAGAATAATTTGTGACAAATTAAATTTAAAATTTAAAATTTAAAATTTATATTTATATTTATTTTAAACACAGATTTTAACCCATATCAATCAAAACATTTTGTTCATATAAGTTAAAAACCACTAACGAAACAACCAATCTTGTGATGTGAAAATTTTTATTGGCTTGGGCAATGTTTACGTTATTATTACTGTGTGTGGTTCCTCTTATCTTAGTGGCTAAGCTAGGATTTTTGTGTAGAGAACAAGATTATTGAAAGAAAATTACCTAAAAAATATTATGTAGCATGTTCGTTGAGCCATGCTAGCTAGACTAAATCAATGCATTATTTTTACAAATTGTCTTTGTGAAAATTTATTGTTAATTGGTTGATAAGGTCCCTTTTGTAGATATGCTCTCTGAACTTGATCTCTATCATTAGGATGGTAATAAGAAATTATTTTCTTTAAAGAGGAATTCATAGGAAGATTTGCAAAATCTAGCTTGATACAAATTTGTTTAGAATTTGATTCGAACTCACTTTTGCTCCTGATTCTTCATAATCTCAATTAATTACAAGTATATTTATCATATCATTAAAATAAAGAAACAAAAATAATCAATTCATAGTTACTAACAACCAAAGTAAGTGATTAATATCACTTACTTTGATTGATTAATAATTCTCAAAAAAAAAAAAAAAGTAAGTGATTAATATGTGCTTAATATAAATATGTATAGTTTAGGCATCTAATTTGATTCATTAAAATAAATTGAGAAAATAAACTAATCTAAAAATATTAAGAATATAGCACTATACCTGTAAAGTTTGAAACGGTGAAAAAGTTGAGAGATGGAAAGAAAAAAAAGATAGTAGAGAATTTAGAGTTTTAGCATTGTATGAAAAAAAAAAAAAAAAGAAGGGGGAAAAGGTGCATTGAATAGAGTAAAAACATGACATAAATAAGATTGGCTAGCTAAAAAAAAGAGTGTTTTTGCTTTGTAAGGAAACCCCTTTCATAGGGCAAGATCTCAAGTTGGTTTTCTTAAAGTGGAATAACTTTTTTCTATTCTTATTTGTTTCTATGCTAGTTGTTCTGCTTTAACCGGCAATGAGATTACGTTTTTGTCTTTCTATCACAGGGGCAACAACTTAAGCGTTGGAAGTAATGTGGACTTTTTTGGAGGAGTAGGGGGGGGGGGGGGGGGGTTTGCCCCCC